>NC_031678.1:2621169-2678403 GCF_000149555.1 Fusarium verticillioides 7600 | reverse complement strand
GATCATCGGAGTAGTATGTATATGTACACGACTAGGTATGGGCAAACGGTCTGTGCTTCCTTCATTTCTCCCAATAAACGCTCCAACATGGCAAAAGGCTGTGGCGTATTCGCCCATGATAACCAGCAATGCAGAGACAATCTCAACACTCTAGAGGGTTCAATTGCGAATGCTCAACCAAAAATGACACAATCGGGCTCAGCGGCTTTGTCTGTGCTTTTTTGAAGCTTTGATTCATTTCGTGGTCTTTTTGCAAGGGAGAATAGGGAGAGACCCTGGATTTGGCGATTGCGCAATCGCGTCATACCTGCCTGACCCAATTTCTGAGCGGTCTCGGCGCTGGAGCTTCAGCGCTGACTCTTGTTATCTTGCTTATCCACAACACCACAGATCATTGTATTCGAGTTGGTGATAATCGAGAGTGCGTTCCTAGCATCAGATACACATACCTTCATTTTGATTTGCCTTTTCGCAAACAATCACTCGGCATACCATCTTCTTCGAGATACCTGTCTACCCCTCTCTCGAGATCCTCCACCGCTGCTCCGACCTCCAAGCTAACAGCAGCTTCCAGACACCCTCACGATGCCTTCACGGACGGTATCACCGACAATGTCACCAGGCCCCTCGTCTCCGATCCTCTCACCGCTCGAAGCCCCTGAAGATCCCGCCACAAGCCCTGACCTCGTCCATTCTTTGTCCCATACAAGCACCGTCCTCGCCCTTTCCGTGAGTCCACAGCATGAGACGATCTACGCCGGTACGCAAGACGGAGAGATTGTAGCATGGTCTCTTGACACATTCCGCCAAGTCCGCCGTGTTCAAGCCCACAAGCGCAGTGTCCTGTCCTTATCATTATCGCCCGATGCGTCACTCCTGTTTTCCAGCGCTGGAGACCCCATCATCAATGTCTGGGATCCAAGCACCTTGACTCGACTTTACGAAATTTACGGCTCCTACGATGTCGGCGATATTTTTTGTACTGCATACAGCCCCCAACATGAGACATTATACATCGGTGCACAAAACACCACCATTCAATGGGTTGGCCTCAACGACGTTACAGCTCGCGTGTCCCCCGAGTCACAGCAGCATCCTGATCGACGAAATCACCGCTTCTTCGACTCCAAAGCTGTTGGTGGCGGCGCAAGTACGCCTCGACGAAACGACGACCGATGGGGATTGATACCCAAAGCACACACTGTTCTCGAGATGCATCCAGGCTGCGTTAGAAACTTTGCACACTACGGGTATGTGTACTGTATGCTCATGGCCAAGGGACCAACAGTTGATGTTGGGACTGACGATGATGTCTTGATCTCTGGTGCGGGTGACGGCACAATCAAGCTTTGGAGTCTTGGGCATACTGTTGAGGATGATGAGGAGCTTAGCGGTGGTATTCAGGAGATCATGACACTGGGCTCTGACGACGGCGAGTCTGTCCTGTCCCTCGCACTTGATAGTTCGTTTCTGTACGCTGGCAAGCTTGACGGTATCGTTGAATTATGGGATCTCGATACTGCGCAGCGATTGAGGGTTATCAAGGCTCACAACTGCGATATCATGTCGATACAAATGGGCTGGGGATATCTGTGGACTGCCGCAACTAATGGTTGGGCCAGTGTGAGTACTCTTTTCAACCAGGAACAACCCTTTACTAACAGTTTCTAGAAATACAGTACCACCCACTACGGCAAATACCAGCATGCCTCCTCTGGAACCGTTCCCCAGAAGTATCAGTGCCTCCTGAGATGGGAAGCTCACCAGGGCAAGGTCCTTGCATCGGCTGTCACGAACTACAAAAACAAGCAATACTTTATCACCGGTGCCAACGATGATAATATCTCGATTTGGTCCATAGACATGGACAAGTGCAACAGTAAAGAGAAAGAAGTATCACAGGCCTCAGACAACCTCTTGCTATCGTCACTGCGAGAATTCGTGTCATACAAGACAGTCTCTTCTCGCCCCGAGTTTGCGGAAGACTGTCGCAAGGGAGCTACCTACCTCGGTGCGCTGTTCAAACGTCTCGGTGGTCACGTTGAGTTACTCAGCACCGAGAAGCACCACAACCCTGTCGTCTACGCCCATTTCTCAGCCAAGAAGGAAGCTGCTGAGAGACGGAAGCGAATTCTCTTTTATGGCCATTATGATGTTGTTGCCGCCGACAGTCGTAAAGGCAAATGGGAGACTGACCCATTCACGATGCAAGGAACTAACGGTTACCTGTATGGTCGTGGTGTCAGTGATAACAAGGGTCCCATCATCGCTGCGCTGTACGCAGTGACTGATCTGATGGAGAACCAGCAACTGGAGAACGATGTCATCTTCCTCATTGAGGGCGAGGAAGAGTTTGGATCTTTAGGGTTTGAGGAAGCTGTCAAGAAGAACAAAGAGTTGATCGGCGAAGTGGATTATATTCTGCTTGCCAACAGTTACTGGTTAGACGACGAAGTCCCGTGCTTGACGTACGGCCTACGTGGAGTTTTACACACAACTGTCTGCGTTGATGCGCCCCGTCCGGATATCCACTCGGGTGTCGACGGCTCCTACATGATGAATGAGCCTCTTTCAGACCTCACTCAGATCCTTGGCAAGCTCAAGGGTCCTGGTAACCGGGTACAGATTCCCGGCTTCTACGATGGCATTCTTCCGGTGACACCTGAGGAGGAAGCGCGGTACGATGATATTGCCCAGATCTTGATCCGCAGTAATCCTGAAAAGGGCCCCGAGGAGAGGCTCAAACAGTCGCTTATGGCAAGGTGGCGCGAGCCCAATCTGACACTCCACCGGTACAAGGTTTCTGGTCCTGATGGAAGTCTAGTAAGCAGTCATGCAAGTTCCCACATCAGTCTGCGCATGGTGCCAGGACAAGAAGTGGGCAGCGTGATTGAAGCACTCGTCAAGTTCCTTGAGAATGAGTTTTCTCAGCTTGAGTCACAGAACAAACTCACCATCAACGTCGACAACAGAGCTGAACCATGGCTTGGAGACCCTACCAATGCTATCTTCCAGACACTGGAGAAGGCCATCCTGGAGACATGGGATGAGTGTTTCGAAACGTCGCCCTCATCAGGTGAAGCTACACCAGAGCCCGAAAAGGCAGAAAAGTCCAAGGAGGAAGAAGTTCTGTCAGTCAAGACCAAGCTTGGCAAACCCCGTAAGCCGCTCTACATCCGCGAGGGTGGTTCCATTCCAGCGATAAGATTCTTGGAGAAAGAATTTGGAGCTCCTGCAGCTCATCTACCTTGCGGACAGTCGAGCGACTCTGCTCATCTGGACAACGAGCGGATATGTCTGCTGAACCTGCTGAAGGCTCGTGAGATTTTTGGCAAGGTGTTCAGTCGATTGTAAGACGGGGCGGGGCGGAAGTGAGATATGGAATTTGGTGTATTTTTAAAAATGGAGAAATGTAGAAGCAGAATGATACCCTTGTTTGTGAGAGTCAATCAATATCCTGGTGGATGCATTAGAAACCCACATGCCAGCTCAGCTCAGAGAAAAGGTAAGGCTGATTGATCGGGATCCTACAACGTTACCATCCGTTGGAGATCGCCTCACGTTAGTCTAAGCTTTTGCCAAGCCTTGAAGTTCGGTAGGGCTGTGACGGATGATCAATCAATTCAGATGATAAATATTATTGCCACGGATAAGCATATCATCCATTTATCATGAATGACTGACATTATCTTGGTTCTCACATTCAACTTCTGTCATGAAACCGACATCAACACAAGCCACAGAGCCCCCCCGGCTGATGATTATCCGGCCTGTTCACCCTAAAATTAGCCCGAAAATCACCAATCAGGGCTCCCTCCAGGCGATTTACTGCGCCATGGATGGATGGGGCTTGGGAGGGTCGATCCCGATTGTTGCTCACGCCTCATGCTGAGACGGGTTTGGTGCTGACTGAAGGATCGACCAGTGTAATTAAATCAGACCAAACCAAACAGCTCATAGTCGCAGGGTGCTATTCCACTAATTCCGTCATAGTTTTCTAGAGGTTCCGATAATTTAGACACTAAAGGCCCCCCCAGAACCCGGTTCCGTTCTTCTTCTCCCCCCCTGTTTTTTCCTCCCTTCTCCTCTTTTATGCATCATCCCATCGAACATTTCAAACAAAACATCACCATTCGTTATTCTTTCTCATTTTTTTTTCTGTCATTCGCTACGATACGAGCTGGGAACTGTTAATGTTTTGTCTCTTGAAGTAATTATCTATCCCGGCTTTTGAATGATTGATCAATCAGCAATTGTTTTGCATAATTAGCCTGGTTGGGGTGGCTTTTCAGCTGAAAACCAGGTTCCCGTCTGCCTCAAGGCCAACCAACAACACGCATCCAGTCCCATTGTCATCGAACATGGCGTCGCATTGGTTCACACTCCTCCTCCTCCTAACGCCTTCATTGGCTCTCGACAACAATTTCGACTTCTACCCCAAGGGCGCGCAGCAATGTCTCTCCCAAGCCGCCGACGACGCCTCGTGCACTGGCGCTGACAGCAAGGAGCTGAACTACTGCCTCTGCGGTCTTGGCAACTACAACAATGACTTCATCCTTGGGTCCGCTGCGTGCATCGGCAAGCAGTCGCCCGGCGATGTGGACGAGACGTACGATACCATGAACACCGCGTGCTCCAATTCGCAGACGCCAATGAAGGTCACCAAGAAGGAGTTTGAGGAGGCGGCGGAGAAGGGTGCAAGTGCAAGTACAAGTACAAGTGCGAGTGTGAGTGCGAGTGCGAGTACGGCTACTGATGCGGCTACCTTTTCGACTGCTTCTGCAACGGCGACCGATTCGGCGAGTACCACGAAAGACACAGCTGCTGCTGCTACCACGACGAGCGCTAAGAACAACGATGAGGATACGGGGTTGTCAACGGGCGCCACAGCGGGAGTAGCCGTTGGCGCAGCAGTTGGTGGTGCAGCGGTAGTAGGCCTACTCGTGTGGTTCTGGATGGCGCGCCGCAGGAAGAACGCCGAAGAATCGCACCCCATGCTGCCCAACTACGAGAACCGCGATGGTTCGCCGTACCAGCCTACCGAGACGAAACCAGCGTGGTCAGCAGCGGGTTCGCCGCCACAAGCAATGGGGACACCCGATCCAAATGCTGGATTCTATAAGCCTCCTGAGCCGGTGGAGCTGCCGCCTGAGCCAGCGCCTGTTTATGAGATGGACGGTACAGGTACAGCGGTTGAGATGGATTCTACACCTGTTGATCCGCGGGCAAATAATAGATCGCGTTTGAGTTCTTCGCACTCGTCAATATCATCGGGATGGAGGGATTAATGGTTTTATAAAAGAATGAAGGAATAATGGTTCTGGATGGGTATGGATGAGGTTATAGCCTCGTGGAGTTTGGATGGTACAGGATGTATCATATTGGTTGCTATTTAGCGTAAATATTTGACGGTTTCATCATATTTTGTTCTCTGTTGAAGTGATTGTTCGAAGTTGTCGCCATTGCGCTGGTTTCTGATGCCTTCAACGTTCACTTAGAGGCATCCTACGATAAGAGATTCTCCCAGGTGACACTATACTGCCTCAGAACTGTCAGTGTCTTCTTATCTCGCCTCACATGACCGTTTCTAGCCTTTAACGGTAGCGAACTGTCCATTCTTATTTGCACCAGTCTTTGAAACGTCGTTGCTCTAGCAGGCACTCTATCAAAGCTTGAGGGCTGGCCCCCAAGTCTGCCTCCTTTCTTGTGCGATAAGGTTTAAGGCCTACATGCTTTAGGTACGGAGTAGTGCAGGCGTTAAATGAAGATTCTCACAATCCAGGTAAAGTTTGTTGTTGCCGACGAAAGAAATGCGAAGCGAAGTCCATTTTCTTCAAATGATATCTTGCCGTGTCCGTTCATTCCGGTGTTGTATTAACAAGATGCGGCTCCAAGTCGGCACTTGGTCTGCATTCATCTTCTTACTGTCATCGCATTGCAAGGTTGAGCTGGAAGTCTCCATTTTGGCATCCATTAGCATTTAAGTTTTCTGACGGAATGTTCAGAAGGTCTCGAATCCGACAAGTCCGACAAAGCGCCCGTCTGATGTTGTAGGTTCGTGCAAGGTCTAATGTTTCTACGCAGCATGTTGAATCGGCGTTTATATGCACATATCAATGAGACTGTCTACTACGCAATCCTGATGCTACTCAGATCCAATGCTTCACCCTGGTCATGCGATCTGATCCTTCAAACCTCGGCTGCTCCCAGGTTGTTCCGTTGCCGTTCATCTGCATCCCATCGATGATCCTTCATAAAATCTCACCAAGTTGGCATTGGGACCTTCATCTTAAGCTTGAAGGTAGTCTTAGCTTCCATTACTATCGACACAGAGGCCTGTTCTAAAAGTTTGAAGAGAAGTACGTGAAGGTTATATGTGTAGTTCATGTTCAGCCTACTTGAATCAAAGGTTCATAAACGATGCGCATTTGTTGCTCAGTATTGCAAAGTACAGGGTAGCATTGGTAGGTGTGTACGAAGCAACATGTTCCCCGCTTCAAAGATCAAGAACCCTCTATCATCAACCATAGCTGTCTCATAACAGAAGGGGAATTAATAAAAGGCCTTAAGGCCGGGCTTACTGCTAAGCTAAAGTCATTGTACTAAGATAGACACTCGCATTCGCACTTGATAATGGTATAGTGACAACTCTCAGCTCCCAACGCGAGCCCGCGGGCAGCGAACAGGTCGATCCTCAATGGCTAAAACGTCCCAAATCGTGATCCACAGCGGGTCTCGGCATGAGATGGAAATGGGGAAACAGCTCGGACCAATTTCACATGTTTTCACTTTACTTTAAGAGCTTCAATAGACCTCAATCGTAAGCTTCAACACCACGATTATTGTAGTGCTCACACGCTCAACGAATCAACTTACATCCTCTGTCAGAATCGGGAAACTTGTCAGCAAAATGGCCGAAAGAAAAACTTACGTTCTCATCACTGGGTAAAAGCAATTGACCTCTAGATTTGTTGAGGATTAAAGCTGATTAGAGTAGATGCTCGCCTGGAGGTATCGGCCATTCTCTTGTTAATGAGTTTCATCGTCAGGGTAAGTTGAATCATCTTGGACAATTCATTTGAGTACTAACTTACTCTCACAGGCTGCCATGTCATTGCGACGGTGCGAAACACAGACATGATCAAGGACCTTGAAAAGCCCGGCGTCAGCGTCTTGCCTCTTGAGATCACCTCTGCCAAGAGCATAGAAGAGTGCAAAGAGAAGGTCTCCGAACTCACAGGCGGCCGCCTTGACATTCTCGTGAACAATGCGTAATTTCACCCCTCAGCTCACTCAGTATATGGCGCAAACTGACTTCCCCAGTGGCCGAACTCACACCATCCCCTCCATTGACACAGATCTTGACGATGTTCGCCAAACATACGAGGTCAACGTCTTCGGCCCCATCCAGATGGTCTCAACCTTTGCGCCTCTCCTAATTGAAGCCCGCGGTCTCATCATCAACATCTCCAGCACATCCACCCTCGTCCCTTACATCTTCGGCGCCATCTACTCCTCCACCAAGGGCGCCATCAACGTCTGGTCACGCGCGCTCCGTCTTGAACTCAAGCCTTTCAACGTGCGCGTCATGGTCGCCGTCACCGGAACAGTGCGATCCAACATCGCCAGCCGGACGCATCGATCTCTGCCGCCCAACTCTCTGTACATGCCCATCAATGACTTTTTCCAGCGACGATTGACGTTCAGTCAGCGCACGGCGACGATGCCGACGGAGAGGTATGCGGAGAAGTTGGTGACTGCTGCGTTGAAGGGTGAGGGATATCTGGGCGGGTTGATTGGGGGTACGCCTGACTGGTTTTACGCAGGGGGCATGGCGACCAAGACTTGGATTCTGTCGTGTTTGCCTAATTGGGTGAATGAGACGGTTATTGGCATATTCTTTGGCATTGGAGGTTTGACCAAGAAGATCCAAGCGGCGCGCGCAAAGAGGGACTAGAGAGAAGGTTGAGCTTAGGATAATGGGGGATGAGAGTGATCACGGCAGAGTATAAGGCGCTGCGGATTGAGTTCGATTGCTTATTTAGTACATCGCCGTTGAGGAAGTCCGGAAATATAAGTAACTAAGCTCACAGACAGCGACAAAGTGTGCAAGAGAACTGATTGCTGTATACTGTTTCTGTATGCTGCTTGTGTCTATATCTCTAATGAGTGATCTTCTTAACTGCTGCGATGGACGTCACCGGCGTCGCCTCGCGCTCTCCATGTATTCTAACGACCGACCGTTTAAGCCCACTTTCCAAGCAAGCTCATGAGAACCATGCCACAAACCAAACCAAACAGAGCCAGGATCGTAGTCAGGGAGCCAGCATCGGTGAGTTCACCTCCCAGCATCCAATCCTGAGCCCACATCTCAACCAGACCAACCCAGACGAGGATACCAGCGGAGAAAGCATCCAGAGTACCAATGGCGATCAAGGTAGCAGGATCGTTTCCGTTGAAGACGTTCAGAACACCAATACCAATGGCCATGCCGATAGGGGTGACCACGGCGAAGCCAGAAGCAAGGACGAGCTTCTTCCACAGAGGGACAGCAGATGTTCCGGTTCGTTCAATGGTTGGGGATGGTGTAGAGTGCGAGTGGGAGTGACCCAGAGCAAGGGGCATTTGGCCGTAACCCAGAGAGGCGATTCGTGTACCGAGGGCGATACCTTCGAAGAGTTGGTGGAAGATGATGACGATGGACAGCGTGATGAAGAAGGAGTCTCCCGCTACAACAAGGGTGATGCCGATGACTGAAGACGTTAGTTGAGGTATATGATAAGAGAGACGGACGTACGGATCGAGTGGAAGATGATACCAGCTTCCATGATGGTAATGTTGGCCATCTCGGCTTTCGCCACAGCCTTAGGTGACAAGTTGTCCGAGTCTGTCTCGGACTTCTTGGTCAACTGCCATCGCATGGCACGCTGAACACAGAACTCTATAAGGAACGAAATGAAGAGACCAGCCATGACGATAGCAGCAGTGGTAGCTTCGTAGAGCAGCTCGCCCACACATTCGTTGCCAAACATCATGGACGCATGGGTAAACAACTACAAGGATCAGTCATGCCTCCAAGGAAACTAGGTGAACGTACATGAACAAAGGCAGTCGAGATAATAACTCCAGTACCGAATTGCTTGAGAATCGTGAGGACGATGTTGGATCTAACGGGAACAAAGGTCGACATGAGGATCGGTCCGAAGACACCAACGGCACTTGCGACCAGAACGACGAACAACATTCCTATGCGAATGCCGATCTTGTAGTCTCTGTCCTTACGACCACAGTCGCGCGTACCGCCCTCTTCAGAGCCATTACTACCGCCGACGCAGTGCCTGTCGCGCGTTAGTCAAGTTTTCGGGGGGACGAAGGGGATACGGACTCGACGCCTGCGTGGAAATGGCAGTGTTCTTGTTGAGGGTCTGCTTTGCCGGATTCGACATCTGCAGCTGGGATGATGGGAGCTTCGCCATCGTCGGACATGCAGTAACTAAAATTGTAAGTGGGAGTCTACAGTGTCGCAGAGGAACGTACGTTTCTTCGCCATGGCTGTGGCAGCTTGTGAGTTGGGCGGGATACTCCTGGGTGTTGGTGATGGTGGTTTGGACGTAGTACTCTGCTGAACTAGGGCCCATGCAGTAGCTGGTCTTGTTAGGCGCGGATGTTCTATCAATCGTGGAATAGCGAACTTACAGAGAAGCCTCGTGCATGTGGCAATTTGAAACGGCAGTGATCTCATCCTCCTTCGCGGCAGCAGTTTCTTTGGCGGTGTTGGAAGTGGCTGTAGCACCTTCCACGAGGACCTGGACTTCTCCGCCGTTGGGATTCATGCAGTATCTGGCCAGTTAGCGGCGCCAGAATGGTACGAAAAGGGAACGTACGTGTCTGAACCATGGCTGTGGCAGTCTGTGTACGAAGTAGGAGGACTCTTAGTCATGGTAGCCTCGAGAACGATCTGATACTCGTCCGAGCCATCCATACAGAACCTGAATTGTCAGTATACATTGCGATAGCTATAAAGGAGGCACGCACTGAGTAGGGCCATGCATATGACAGCCCGTCAAGCTCTCAAAGTCGATGCCAGTCTTGGTCGCAGTGGCAGATGCCTGTCTCTTGACAGCCCCTGGGTTCGCAGTCGCAGAGACAGCAACGACGAAGAGGAGAGACCCAGCGATCATAGTGGCACGACGACTCTCGAAGAAACTCTTGACACGAGCCATGATGGAGATTTGCATACGAGTTTGAATGATGCTGAGGAAAAGAATAAACTCCGGACGTTTAAGCTTATTATGTATAGCTACTGGGAAAGGCGACCTCACTTAGCGTGGGGGATTGGGTGAACATCAAGGTCCTCTCTTTGTCAGTGAAACTCCAACAGAACTCTTGGCAGCGAACAAAAAAGACCGTGGGGCGAACATTGGGATGACCTGGATGTCTACGAGAAGCCTTTTACAGAAGAGACATGACGATAGAGACAGGACAAAAGTGGCAATCGGCCAGACCGTGGATCCTCCTGCCGAGAACCAAGACTGCACCGTTGAAAGCCAAAGATCCGATTTGATACCGCGGATGCTGTAAGTGTAAGCTTGCAAACAAGGTTACTCGCTAGCAGAGATTTTCCCATTTACCCAAAAGACCGCGGTGCTCAATTCCCCACGGCCAACTTGCAGTGATGTTCGGCGGCGGTGGTGGTGGGTTGAGAACCTTGATGGGCGTGGAGCCAATGGAAGCCCCCGGTGAACTTGTGTTTTTTTGCTGGAGCTGAGAGATTTATCGGTTTCTCGGGGGAATTTTGGAGATGCAGGACAGGGGTAGGGGAGGGAAGGGAAAAAACAAGGTTATGTTTATGGGTAATTTTGGGTGCGACGCTATTGAGGAGGTTGTTTTGACGTGTGACGTGAGGGTGAATGTGGAGGTTAGGTTTGAGTGAGGCTCAGCTGTCAATTACGCCAACGTCACTAGATGGTTTGTGGAATGTACAGTGAATCAACTTTTGGAAGCATTTATAGAGGACATGTGTAGGATCGGACTGGCTCTTCTTCATCTAAAGGGACCAGTCACGCAAGACAGCCAACACTCATTCATAACACACAGCTTCATAGCAATGTCAACTAAAAGTCGTGATTAATGAACATATCTACGTTCCATCTCTAGACCAGTAGTCAAAACGCTCCCAGTCCATCAAGAAACAAAGTTTACATGAAGTGTGTGTCTTTCTATCCTCCACTGCGTCAATCCAGGGCTCGACACCAATATCCCCAGACCTCCCATTCTCAACCTCACGATTTAAAGAGCGAAAACAGCAGCGGCAACCATACCAGCCAGAGGGATCATCTGGCCGATGGCAGCGTTGTCAGTGACAGCAGCTGAGTTGCTGGAAGTAGGAGTGCTGTCTGCAGCAGCGGTAGCGGGACCCTCGCAGTGCCCTGGGATAGTTAGTAACTGATTGCAAGACCGTGGTGAGGTGAAACGTACAGTGGTCACCGTGGGGCTCGCAGCCGATGGACTCGGTGGGAGAGGGGGCGAGGGAGCCAGAGCCCGTGGCGTCAGTGTGGTCGTGATCATGCTCGGACTCAGTTGCCTTGGCCTCGATGCCAGTGCGGGCAGCCTCGCAGTGCCAGTGGTCACCATGGGGCTCACAGCCGGTAGATTCAGTAGGAGAGGGAGCAAGAGAGCCAGTGCCAGTAGCATCAGTGTGATCATGATCATGCTCAGACTCGGTGGCCTTGGCCTCAGTCGCAAGGGTAGATCGAGCGCCCTCGCAGTGCCCTATACATGTCAATAAACGGTTACAAATGAGAAAGTGAGGAACATACAGTGGTCGCCGTGAGGCTCGCAGCCGACAGACTCGGTAGGAGAAGCAGCAAGAGAACCGGTGCCAGTAGCATCAGTGTGCTCGTGATCATGCTCAGCCTCAGAGGTAGCAGCAACAGCATCGGTACGAGCAGCCTCGCAGTGCCAGTGATCACCATGAGGCTCACAACCAACAGACTCAGTAGGCGAAGGAGCCTGAGCCATGATGGCGGGGAAGTAGCCGAGAAGGGCGACGGCGAAAGTAGTGGTCTTCATCTTGATGTGTGTGAGAGATGGTGTGAGCGAGAGATGTGAGCGAGAGGATGTTGAGGTGAGATCCAGGCGGGAGTGGAAATTTTTATATCCATTGTAACGAGAGTGAGAGTGATTCACAGGCTCTGCCAAGAGAATTGCCTTGCCACTTGCGAGGTTCGTAGAATGCAAGTGTTGGACTAGCAAGGAACGGGCTGTCGGAGAGGGAATAATGGACGCATTGGGAGATCCATCGTCGGCGCGTGGGGGTATTACGAGCTCTATAGAGACTGCTGGGGCGTATTGTCCTCGAATGGACTGTTGAGCTGGGCTTTGAAATGACGGTTGAACCGTTGGTCACCGTGTGTCAAGATGCATCCGACATCCTCGACATCCTCGTGTAAGTGCAGGTCAGCGGAGGGATGCCATTCAGGTACTCATCGCACTCCAATGTCGATCACAGCCAGTCAAGTCACATTGCTCACATCTCACCAGTAAATAAAACGTCTCTACTCCGTATAAGGTAGCCTAAAGGATGACGATCAAAAAGACCCTCGAGTCCCTGTCGTTCATCGCGAGGCTTCTCTTGGCAATGCCCATCAAGGTCCTCACCTTAAAAACTGGATCCCCTGGCCGACCCCACCAACGACCACTAATTATCGTATCCACTCCGACCGAGTCTGCAGTGCTCATCGGCCAAGAAAACGAACCAGGCAACTCTTATTTTTTAATTCTCGACAACGGGAATAAAAAGTCTGTAAAACGGGCTGGTAGGTACCTTAATTGTGACGAGTATGCGCTGTCTGTGATCAACCATAACCTTGATAACCTCTTCATCCAACGTGAATGCACATCATTTCCTTCAAGCCCCTCCCTCTTCTACTGCACCGCACTTCACCATGAAGCCACATTTGGTAGCCCTCACCCTCCTGTTCGGACCGTTATGCACAGCTGCAGACGAGAACATCAAGGTAGACGCCTTGAAACAAAACAACCCCGATCTCGCCTCCATCCCCAACCTGGTCTGTCTCCTGCTATTCCTCCTCGTCGCTGCATACAAACTACGCAAGAGAATGCTCACCGCGACAACAACCACTTTCCCCCAGCTAACCCGTGAATCACAGTCCGGGTCTGTTGTCGCTTCACTCGAGCAGTTCTCATGTAACCCTGATACCCCTCGTCATGTCGAAGCCAAGAAGAAGCTGGACAAGAGCATGGCGATAGGATGGGGGGTTTGGAACGCTCAGCATCCAAGACATCGATTACTTGATGCATTGTATGGGTACAGGAGGTACCATGAGCGTCAGAAAGCTGAAGTTGATCGCTTTGAGGGTCTCTATAAGCATGTTTCTCGAGCTCAAAGATCCGTGAGTCTGCCATGTTCACATGTGTATTCGAAGTCTAACATGAACAAAGTTACTAGAGCATCAAGTCAACTACTCCAAAAAGTTCACTCGCATAGACGCTCTTTTGAAGAAGAACCAAGAGCTCTGTGACGCTATAGTTCAAAATGCCATGGAATTCTATGGCATTAATGAAGAAGAGCTTCAAAGGCATATCAGTGCTGCTCAGTCTTCAGGGAGGCTTGCGGATAAGATTTCCGTATCTCAAGCTTTGAAGCATTATGTGCGAGACTGGACAGAAGAGGGAGAGTCTGAAAGGAAGGAAACTTTCGCTTGCCTCGTGAAAACGCTTCAAGGGTTGTTTCCTGTGAGGGACGATGAGAGTCCGGTAAAGGTTCTTGTTCCCGGATCCGGGCTGGGACGACTTGGACATGATATCGCGAGGCTTGGAGGTAAGATTCCCCTGAAATATACAGTAACTCAACACGATTGAGCCTGTTATTCGATGCGACGCTTCAGTGCTAACATCATTCAGGATTCGAGGTGACTGTGAATGAATGGTCCATGTATATGAACATCGCCTACCGTTTTATCGAAGCCAACCGCGCTCAAAACACCCACTCATTTCACCCCTTCATCGACGGCTGGTCCCACCACGCCACAGAATCCGACATGATTCGCGAACTCACCTTCCCAGATACATCCCTCAACTCAACATCCGTAGTCTTAACCGAAGGCGACTTCACCACAGTCTTCAATGACAAGACCCACTACTACGACATAATAGTAACATACTTCTTCATCGACACAGCCCGCAACTTGATGAGCTATCTCGACACTATCAAAAAGGTTCTGAAACCGGGTGGGCACTGGGTGAATCTTGGACCGCTGCTTTATGGGACTGGACCGTTTGTCCAGTTGACGTTGGAGGAGATTGTGCAGGTTACTGAGGCGATGGGGTTTGAGTATCTTGATACAGATGAGAGCTGTGGACCGTTGACGTTTGAGGGGAGGACGCTTAGAAGTATGGAGGCTGTTTATGGGTTTAACAATAAGGCTTTGACGAAGAGTGCGTATAATGCGCAGTTTTGGGTGGCGAGGAGGTCGATGAAGCCATAGAGACTATTACAGAAATAGAATGATAGAGTTCAGATTCCCCAAATGGTATAACAAGTAGGATCTATTTTGGACCATCGCTCTTCAAATACGTTGAAGAAATGTCTGACTTTTCATGAAAGCCAAGTCGTGAAGCTTTTGTAACTGTTCATTTTGTGTTACTCTTCATGAGAAGTCTTCAGTTTATGTGTTTCCAACCAGGTATGCTGCCTCTTCGTATAACTAGTCAAGGAGAATCTGTTCAAGTCATCTCTTATGTTCCTATCTTAATAGGTTCTCGAAGACTTTGGAGATATAGCAATCCTCTTCTTTCCAACAGTAAGACTTGATGATTTGAGCCTTTTCTCACCCGCATGGGGGATATTGCCTTTCAGGATCACGCAAGAAACTATTGTCCTAGGATATACTTAACGAATAGCCAATCTGTCCACCGCCGATGAAGTACGGAGTAGTTACCTATCAATTCTCAACGCTTATCATCAACGGCGATTCGATGTTCGTGTCGAATTTCCTAACAAGGGGATAGTTTACCCCGCCCTGTACGCCAGGGCGAACGACATGCACTAACTCGAAATAGCATCTCGTTGGGATCTTGACGCGATAACGACAATTTGCTGATTGCGATGCTAGACTTCTTCATCAATCTTTCTCACACTCATCATAATCCCATTATAAGTTAACAAGATACTGCGACGTACTATTCTCTTTGAACAACAAGGCGCCACATCAGCGACACACCCACGACGCACGTAGAGTACCGTGTCCCCGCCATACCCGGAACTCAACTCAATGCCCTCCGCAACGCCTCCGAAGTCGGACAAAGTAAAGAAGAGGCCCAAAGTAAGAGGTAACTATATCCATTATCCACAATAACTCAGCCAGTCAAGATTAACGTGATTGTCAGGATGCTATCAATGCTCCCGTCGGCGCATAGACTGTGATCGGAGAGAGCCAACATGTGGCAAATGTTCTGCCAAAGGCATCAAGTGTAGTGGACTAGGTCTACGATACCGCTTCAATGATGGCATCGCTGCCCGTGGAAAGTTTGTTGGGAAATCACTTCCTATCATTGATGGGGTAGAAGCCAATCCTACGGAAACGGCGTCTACGTCGGTCTCGAGTTGCAAGAGACAGAATGATCCTTTTCGTGCAAGTGGCTATGAGACTGTCGAGCAACACCCAGTTGAAATCGATACTGCAACTGAGGAAGAACACGAGATACAAGATTTGGTTGTCTCAAGTCATGAACCAATATCTATCGACTGGGGTCTAGATCACGTTGATCCAAGGTCAAGGTTCTGTCTCGGTTACTGCAAGTATCCATTCCCTATTCTTGGCACCATCTAACAGTCAATAGTCTCAAACAACATCGCCCAACTGATCGCAGTCATAAACATGGGCTTCAACGGCTATCGAGATCTCGTACTACCAAGAGCAGAGACGGACCCTCTGGTCAGAAAAGCAGTTCTTCTCGTCGTTGAACAACATCTCTCTTTGCAGAACGGCACTGCAATATCACTGGATCCAGCAGCTTATGGATCACTTGTAAGAGAACTAATCATGCGTTCTCACCAGTGTGCACCTCAAGATGATGATTCTGCACTCACTGCGTTGCTCCTACTACATATCCGGGAGATGATCAGCGGAAGCGATAACTTTAAACTTATCTATGGTTCGCTGCGAGTGGTTGTTAACGCACTTACGAAGAATGCGGGTGAAGGAACCTCTGATCTCAGAAGGTTTCTACAGATGCAGATACTGAGGTATGTTTTAAGAGTCTCGTTCGATAATAAGCTCTCTAACACGACTATAGGGTCTGTCTGTTTGGAGAATCTCTCTTCAACGAAACCAACGGCGTTCACTTTATCCAAGCTCAGCAACAAGCTTGTCTCGAATTCATAACATGGTGCGACCGTTTCCACCCAGAACTAAAAGACCTTCTCTCCCAACTCGCCTCCCTGACAACATGGGCCTGCGACATCTACGTTCAACGCGCCATCTTCAACCCCCCACCTTCCGAAACCGTACCCATGATTGAGAGATTCAAACAGTCACTCGGCCAAGTCGACGCTTACGTAGATATCGTGGGAAGACACCTCCTAGCTTGGCCGTACTTCATCGTAGCGGCTGAGAGCTCGACGCCAGATCATAGAGAGTTCTTCTTGGATAAGTTGGTCAAGCTTCATAATACGACTGGGTGCTGGAATCTGTTGAGGGCTATTGATCAGGTTAAAGAGATTTGGGCGTCACAGTCTTCGATTCGATGGACGAGTTTGCTTGGTGGGCCGACGCAGGCTTTTATAATGTAATTAGTCGATGAATAGCTTTGTAATGCAATGGAATCATCTATGCTCCTAGGACAGAAGTAACCACTTTCTCCACCTTGTCAACTAGCAAATCGACCTCCTCCTTCGTGATTGTGAAAGGGGGTGAGACGATCACCATGTCTCCTCGAATACCATCGAGGCAACCTGTACTCGGAATGAGTGAAATGCCATGGTCGGCTCCTAGGCCAGCCTTGTGCAGCTTTCCAGCCACTTGTTCGCTCAGATCAAAAGGCTCCTTTGTCTCTTTATTCCGAACAAATTCCAACTGGCCACGGTTAGCAAAGCGTTTCTATAGTGATAGTTCAACTTACTCCCCAATACAGCCCTCGTCCACGGACATCTCCCACATTCTTGTGACCTCCGAGCTTCTCTTTAAGCTTATCGCCCAGTACTTTACCCATATTTTGCGCATTCTGCAGCATCTTATCTTCTTTCATAACAGTCTGCACAGCATATGCAGCTGCACATGCAACAGGATGACCTTGATAAGTTTGACTATGATAGAAAGCTCCTGATCCGTTAGCAAGAGTTTCTGCGACTTTCTCGCCGACAAGCAAGGCCCCCACGGGCATGTAGCCAGCTCCCAGTCCTTTAGCTACAGTCTGTAGATCTGGCACTACACCCTCCGGCTCCCAAGCATGCAGCGTGCCCGTTCTGCCCATTCCAGACATGACCTCGTCCATGATCAGAAGAGCACCGTAACGGTCACACACTTCTTTCATGGCTGTAAAGTACCCGGGCACTGGAGGCGCACAGCCCAATGAGGTTCCAGATACCGTTTCAGCGATGAACGCACAAACAGTATCAGGGCCGACACGTTGGAATTCGTCATCTAGCTCTTTGGCTAGTCGTTGAACATATTGCTGCTCTGTCTCGTCTGCTTTCATCTCGCGATAAGGGTAGCATGGAGAAACATGAGAAACATTGGTTGCAAGAATGGGTTCGTACACGCCTCGTCGAGCTTTATGGCCTCCTACTGCCAAAGATCCAAGAGTATTTCCATGATAAGATTGTTTGCGTGCAATAAACTTCGTCCTGGATGGTTGCGGTGTTGGTAACTCTGTAAAGTACTGACGAGCGATTTTTAAAGCTGCCTCAACAGCTTCAGTACCTAGGATTCTTGTTAGAAACTGCCAAGTCATATAATCTTAGGGCAAATCGCACCCGAGCTAACAATGAAAACCTTAGACATAGCCCCATTTGTAGACTCAGTCAAGAAACTAGAAATCTTCTCTGCTGCCTCTGTCGTGAAGAATGGGCTGTAGCAGTATGCTACCTGATCCAGTTGAGCAGCAATGGCATCCTTGACTCGCGATTCATTGTGTCCGATAGATACAACAGCTGCACCTGAAGATGCATCAAGAATTCGATGACCTTGGTCTGTTTCCAACCAACATCCTTGACTTTTGACGATCCTTGGAGGCGGGCTGTTGATCTTGGCGTGAAGTGTTGAGACACCAGCACGGCTAAAGCTGAAAACTGATGTCCTGCTGCGAAGGGCGGTCCTTGCAGTCGTGTAAACTATTTGCCGAGTCGGAAGCCTCATTGTCAATTCAAAAGTACAGAAGTTATGTGAATGAATTGGGAATATCAAGTTGGCGATATCGGCTGATATGTATAAGCCACTCTCCGCACTTAGCTATCATGTACAAGATAGCTACATCCCAAAGAGGAAACCAGAGTGAGAAGACGCATCCAATAACACCAAAGTTCATGATAACTACTGATAAATGACCTTAAAGCCGTCGCACGACAGCATTGTCTCCATCGGCCTTCTGAATTTGGAATAGTAGTATTTTGGCTTGGTGGAGGGTAGTCGAGGCTAGATACGGGGCCGGCAAAAGATACCGAATGCCGTGCCATCACTCCGCAGCACTGATATACAATGGGTATCTATTCATAAAGCTGGGAAGAGGGAAGTTCATATCCTTCAAGTCAGAATTTCCACTTTGGCTTGAAGGGCGAAGGAACGTCAACGATATATCTGGGATAATTCTGGAATACTTATCTTCAGAATGATATTACTGTTGACGTGATTATAGAAATTAGAGAAGTATTTAATGTATGATCTGTTATATTTGATTTTATACCTTTAAAAGCCATGTATGAGTTTATCAGAAAAGAATCCAATGCCAGCAGAATCTGTCGGACCTAAATCCTTTCCTAACTCTTAACAACCCTAAAGATAGGATACTCATCTCCAACCTCAAGAGGGATAATGTTGAAACTAGCATAAGAATCAATATTCTCAGGCTCCAATGCATTCAGAGCCAGCCCCGCGTTCTTCTGCCTCGTGCTGACTAGAAAGCTACCAGCCGGCAAAGTAAGCTGTCGCTTCTTGGCTTCAGTTGTAACAGTAGCAAGTACAGCTCCCTCGTAGTACGAACTGCTGAGCTCCGAAGATGTAACATTCAGTGCTTCAACTGTACCGCTCCAGGGCTTATCAAGAGTCTCGACTTCAAGACCAGAAACTTCGAGACGCTTGACGATATCGGCCCAAGCAACGGGGATAAGGTAGGATTCTGGTCGAGAGCGAGTTAGGTTCGCAGTGGTTGGTGTAGTAGACGCAAATTGAACAGGAACTTTGACGATTGAGCCGTTTGTGTAGTCAATCATCTGGAACATTCGCGTGCTGTACTTTGTCGAGTCGGTGATGACAATGGGCTCCTTGGACTTGATGAAATCCATGATACCGCTCTCAACGGTCTTGAAGACTTTCTGGGCGTTGTTGGAAGCGGTTTCGATGATGGAGCTAGCCATGGTCAAACCAGCAGCAGTTCGGCGTTGGAATTCTTGGTCTGCTAGGCCGATTCCTCGCATCTCGATCAGGAATGTGATGGATTGAGTGAGACCCATTGCATTACGGCCAATCTTGGCATCAGAGCCAGCTTCATCGAACCTATGGCAAGTCAGTTGACAGGGACCTGAAGCCAAATCATAAGACTTACTTGGGCACGTAATCAGGATCAGTGCTGGTTCTACCAGTCACATATGGCTCCCATCTCAGCCCAGCCTTGACCATAGCATCACCAATGTTCTTGGCAAACAGCTTCTCAGAGAGTTCTCGAATATTCTTGTTGATATTCAGGTTCTTCGCAGCCGAGAACAAGCCATCAGAAGCTTGAACGTAGTTACCGTATCGACTTGATGAGCCATACTCGTGCATATCAATCGCAACATGTGGAGAAAACTCGTTGAAAAGCTGCTTGATATCACGGGTCTGCTGACGTGCAAGTTTAGTATGATCGCGGTTAGGATCGAAATTCGTGGCGAGCACGCGCTGGAAGTAGTAGACGCCGTCAGGGTTATACCGAGGCAAAATGACAATATCAAGGTTCTTAAGAATTTTGGAGGCCCATTTGGGATCTTTATCGAATTTGCCGAGGAGGGCGAGGAGGGATTGGTCACCGGCTGGCTCATTGCCGTGTACAGCGCCTTGAACCCAAACTCGAACCTTGTCTGAAGTCTTTGGACCCTTTGAAGACGAGAGTTTGACAAACGGGAATGATCTTAGTTCCTCAGATGTGAAGTTTGCGGTTTGGTAGGTCATATAGTCATTCTTTGCAGCAATGCTTTCCATATAAGCCTCTGTACATCGTCAGCGTGGGTTCATCTTAGTGCTCTGATATATGCATACCCATATCTTGGTGAGAGGTCGGCCCTTGGGTTCCGTTCTTAAAACCTGCTTGTCGACTCTCAGGGTCGAGGAAGGCCGGAGAATACAGATCAATATCGACATCCTTGAAATTCGCTGCTACCAAGGGAATATCTTTCCGGACGGTAACGTGGTTGTAACCATATTGAAAGGCATTGACAACAGATGCAGCCGTAAGGCCAACCAAGATTGTTTGTCCCAACATTCTGGAGATCAAAAAGCTGGATACCTCTAGAGAAAATTGATCGACGAGGGAAATACGTGCTTTTATAGCCTGCAAGGTCCCAAAGAGGTAGCTCATTACGTACGGCTCTACTTCTTGCTTCCGCGCTCAATTTCCCCTCAGGATCAAAAGATCGTCAGGCATCAGAGAACTAGCATAAGTTTAAGCATGACTTCGGGGGAAATCAACAGGAAAACGATGTCTTGGCACGAAAGAGATTAGCTTAATACGGAAGCTGGCAAGACTTGATTTGGGGATAGTGGGGTCATGTAACATCAATGTTGTTGACTTTGAGAGGGGTTGGACCTTGACCATTGTGCGACATATACTTTGGCAATGCAGGAATTGGTATGGAAATATCTTGAGCGATTTAAAAATGCATATATCTTGACATTCTCGTCACTTTGAACTGGAGATCATGTCGAAAGTTGGGTTGAAATCGCCCCGTTAGACAAAGATCTCCAACCTCGGCGATATCGTGATCGACAAGATAAGGAATAATAGGTAGACAACCCGGCAGTCATGTAAGGTTTCTACACGTCCTCGTGAGTTGGCATAGCCGAGATTATCCACAATATGGTACTGGCATAAAAGATAGGCATTTATCAGGGTCTCAAAAACTATCACGTCAAGCATCTGACGTACCTTACCTGACAGGAATAACTCTTGTATCTGTGTATCAAGTGGACGAAAAAGTCCGTAGTTCTCAACAGACTACCACGCGATCGACTATACCTCAAACATCTAGCTGTAATGATAGTCGAGAGGTACGATAATGTTGCCAGTGAAATATGACTTGATAGCCGTAATATTTTTATCTTGTATAGATGTCTGTCGCCCAGTGGACGCGTTATAACCTTCTAAGGTACAGATGAGATACTCACTTATACAGACAATGTATCCAAGTCTCATAGTGTACTCCTTAGGGAGCTCGTTGTGCTTCATAAAGCGCTTCCTCGATCAATTCATTGAGACTAAATAAAGCTGAGAGGCAAGAAAACCTAGGAATAAATTGTGAGCAGACTTAGGGAAACTTTGCATGAACTTAGACTTTTAGTGCAGTTATTTTATTATCTTAATTTTAGGCCAGGAGTTGTGTTGCGTCCTGAGGTCAAGTCATCAAACTCAATATATGTGGCTCGAGAACACCTAAATCCGGCTCATGTCCTGCCAAGCCAATGAGAGACTCTAGTTTTGGTGGCTTGGCTCTAACAACACTGCCGAACTTGGAGAGCTGACGCCAAATGCCATCGCTGCACCGCGTCTTCCGACAAGTATAAGCGCCTTATACAAACAAAATGCTCGTTCCTCACACGGATCCTGCTTCGAAGCCGAAGCCTTATAAGAGAATCATATTTTACCATCAGACGCAATACAAAGACAATAAATACATCTCACTTCAGCCAACAATTCTCCCAGCCACCGGAGTTACCCACGTCATTGTCGCGGCCATCCATCTCAACACGCCTGAGCGCATCACCCTCAACGATGACCTGTATGATGCAGACAAGTTCATTCCTCTGTGGGATGAAGTCCGTCAACTTCAAGCAGCTGGTGTAAAAGTCCTCGGCATGCTCGGTGGCGCAGCTCAAGGCTCATACACCAAAATGGACGGATCGCTGGAGGGTTTTCACAGATGGTATCAACCGTTGCGCAAGATGATCGCGTGGGCGGGTTTCGACGGAATAGACCTCGATATTGAAGAAGCCATGTCGCTTGGAGGCGTCGTCCGTCTGATCGATCACCTCAAGACAGACTTTGGACAATCCTTCCTCATCACCCTCGCGCCCGTCGCACCCGCTCTGCTTAATAGGCAGAATCTGGGAGGCTTCAATATAGAAGAGCTCGAAAAGGGACTTGGCTCGCGAATCGCGTGGTACAACACGCAATTCTACTGCGGCTGGGGTGACATGAGCAAAACACACGACTACGACACGATAATCGCGCGCGGCTGGCCACAGGAAAAAGTCGTCATCGGATTGGTTACAAACCCTGCTAATTGCTCCGGTCACGTAAAAGAAGCAAAGCTGCGCGCGTGTCTCAGAGAGTTGGTGAGCAGGTACCCGAGGATCGGAGGTGTAATGGGCTGGGAGTACTACAACAGTGTCACGGAAGCTAGTCCTCAGATCGGTGAACCATGGAAGTGGGCCGAGATGATCAATGACATGTTGAATAGTGCATAGATCGGAGGAGGAAATGGTCCTAGCGAGTGATCAGATCGAGGGAGAGAAGCAAAAAAAAATATGAGGGTCATGATGGGGACTTGTCATCTTGATATATCTATGACGACAACCGTGCGCCACGTCGATCAAGGGCACGCGACCGTTTCTACAAAACCCCAGATTTTCATTTCATTCTAGACCTCGTATCGTTTTCAACTTAGATCTAGGTACCAACTTTATTCATTTGTTGCTAAGAATTCTCATTTCTATCTTTCACAATGGGCGCTGACGACGACGAGAAGCATATGCAAGGGCACAAGCATGAATTCGCCCATGACAACCATGATGATTGGGAAACTCAACCTCCCTACACAAGACCCGATGAAGCTACTGAGAAGCGAGAGAACTTTGAAAAGAAAGTTCATGGCTCGTGCCACTGCGGTAGAGTGCAGTATTGGCTCAACAGTGACAAGCCTCTTGCGTCCAAGTACTGCCACTGCATAGACTGCAAGAAGATCCACGGTACTCCACTCAACGGTACACTATACGAGCTGTGGCTAATTAGTTTCAGGTGCTCCTTTCCAGTGGGCGGCTATCTTCAAAAAGACAGACCTCTCTTTTGAGAACGGTGTCAAGAACCTTCGCTTCTACAAGACTTCGACTAAGAAGAATGAGCATGTTCTTCCCTGCAAGGTCGGCTGTGCCGAGTGCGGAAGCTGGATCATGGATGAGGGACGAAACATGGTCCTTTTGTTCCCGACGCTCTTGAACCTGGACACGCCTCAGTTGCGGGAGAACTTCCAGCCACAGTAAGTTATGTGGTCAAAGATGAGTGATGATATCGATTAACGAAGTCAAGGTGCCACATCTTCTACACTCAAAGAGTGGTTGACATTCCTGATGGAAAGGACAAGTGGACGAAGCTCGATAAGGACAGCGAGCTTATGGAGGACGTTGAAGAAGTCGATGACGTTGCTAGGAAGCGGCGGCGTTGAGGGTGAGATATTGGACCGGTGCGGAGATGAAGATGAAGCGTTATGTATTATGAAATCACAACTATATGTGAGCCAACCAATGGAATTGCCTAAGTTTCCTCCAATTTGTCGAATCACTCTGTCGAGTCTGAGCCCCAAACTGTGCTCGTTGTATCCGCATTCCCCTTCAAGCTCAGTGAGCCGAGTTCCCGAGCGAGATCATCTTCATTGCCATGTACTTCATTGGCCTTTGGATCTTGGGTTGGGCGACTCCCATGGTTGCGAGGTCTTTGAGCACCCTTCTCCATAGCCAGTAATTCCGATAGTTCTCCCGCATTGGGTGTATGTATGGCGGTGTCACTGTCAATGTGCCTGTAACAAACTCATTACTGATCGAGCCAATGTTTGACATGAGATAACGGCCTTGGAGTCCCGCCCAGTTGAAGAAGGGCTGCAGTAGCCAAAAGGTCGTATGGTCGATATCCAAGACTGGAACCTTTCTGCGAAATTCGGTTTTGAAAGCCTCCCTGTCCATGATGTAGAAATCAGCCGAGGCGGGCCGCAGCATAACATGCTTACCACGTCCAAAAACTGGAAAGATATCACTTTCAAGGATCTTTTCTTTGTCGATATAGCTGCCATAGTTTTCAACATCTTCACTTAAAGCAACAAGAAGCCTTGTTGCTTTTTGTTCTCTTGATTCGCCGAATATCCATACTGACCAGATAAAGTTTACGATTTCATAATAAACTAGGCCGATATCTGTCTTCTTCATTCCCAGAACATCAACAAATAGTGTCTGAAGCTCTGGGAAGGATTTGGATGCGTTTTTGGGGCAGTCGAGCTTTGGTGCCTAGATACAAACACCGAGAGAGTACCTTTCTGTATCATCCTCAGATATATCGATACACTGATTCGCTTTGAAATATTCTCTGCGCTCTGATTAACCAATGATACTTCCTGGTCAGATGACTGCTTACCTGAGTCGTGGGAGATCATCCATCGAAACCTTTTTCCATATCTCGTTCAACACACCATAAAGTTGCTTTGAATGATGAAAATATGGCTTCTTGTCAAATCCTTTTAGAACTGCATCCAAAGAGCCATCGCCGACCTGCAGCGTCTCTCTGTAGAGCTTATCCAGCGCTGCAAGCTCAAAGCTGGAAAACATCCCAACTCTTGGGAGGGGGGAGGAAAATTGGGCCGGTTATGACATTAGATAGGTATTCGGGGGCCTCCACGTAGCATTCACTCGAGCGGTGCCATCCTTTCTCTGTGAGAAGTACTGGATCGTCCTTGAACCATTCTCTGCCCATACACGTCAGCAAGCTTAACAAGATCCCATAATATTCTTTCCTTTCTAACCTCGTCATTTGCTTCAATGCGTCCTCTCCTTTCATATCACAAGCAGCTTGAATAACGTTGCCGAGGAAACATCCACAACTAATTAGAGACATATGGAGTAGAGTATTCACAATTAGAAAGAGATCGCATTGGCTCCACCTTATCAACTGCTTATAATTGCAGACAAGACATGTTTTCGTATATTTAGTGCACATTTCAGCTTGAGATGGGTGAGAAGTGTTTCCAACAATGTGGTCTATGTATAATTGCGCTCTTTGTATAATGTTGATCTCGTTATTGTATTCTTGATGTTGGATGGAGAATGTGCGCTGTGACTGATGGATGAAATTGGCTGTCACATCCACCTTGGCTATTAATCACTCTAAAACGCATTCGCGTATCTGACATCTATCCATGGCATCTGCTATAGGAATCAGAGGTCCTCATAAATCCCTCCATCAGAGCAAAAAGCTGCTGACAAGGAACCTACTCCGTGCTACATTCACCCTCTTCTCGCTCTTCCTCCCTCTTCCTCTTGTTCTTCTTCTCTGGAATCCTGGGTTTGGGCATTCGTTCCTAAGAAACAGAGAATCTACCTGCTCTGTTATGTCTGGGCGATCTGGTGGACGATACCACAAGAGAGAGGGTTCAAATTCAAGCTCGGCGATAGCTCGCGATGATGGGCTTGATCGCAACCAAGGCTCGCAATAAACCCACCCGAGTGACTCCCAATGACCGCACGAATAACAGGCCTTGAACCTTTCGATACACATATTGGCTTTTGTAGTCTAAAAGTGATTTAATAACTGCGGCTACTTATAGTTGAGTTCTTTCCATAAGATGTTTGTCCTGGAAGTGAGCATACGAGTTGGCTCCAATTTATAGTCATTCTGGCATGCCTCATAGCCGTCTTAGGCTTGTATCAGTTCTACTTTCGGGAACATGCTAAGTGAATTTCTTTCACGACATGTTCTGTATAGTATCAGGGTTTCACGAGCCCCAGACTGCATGTGTTAGCAAAAGTTCGGTTACCAAGGTTCCACATCTCCAAGTAGAAGTCACATTACTGGAAGCCTCACTTCTAATCACTGTCCGCAATTGTGAGCAAGTGTTGTGAGGTCTCTAGAGTACTGATTAGAGTAGAGCTCGGTCACTGATCACGATTATTCTCAAACTGGTTGACGATTGAGTTGACTTGTGCGCTCAAGAATACACCCCGGTGCGAATAGTCGCGAGAAAGTCATTGCCGAAACTATTATGTGACCAGTGAGAAGTTTTGACCAAATGGCTAGTTCAATGTTCACATATAGTCATACAATCTGCCCTGTTGGCTCACCGCTCGAGTGCCACAGCCTGATCTAAATGATTGGATGTGAAGTGCTGGAATATGCACACCGTATCCTGCACCATGAGCTATCAGTGGTGGCTTAGCTGTTGTGAGACAAGTTGGGCTAACAGGAGTAGAAGTACATTTAAAAAGTCACCAATCAGGCTGTGCTTGCCGCCCTGAATTTCACAATTACAAAAACTCAGACCAGCTGAACTTTTCACTGGGGGGCAGCTTATTTCAACCTTGCACTATCCCAATCACCTCATCTCTTCCGTCCCAAAGTCCCTTTCCAGTAATATACGTGAAATGGAAGCTTTCGGCGCTGGTGCCAGCATTCTCACCTTTATCACCGTTGCTTTTTCAGTAACCCAATCAATCTATTCCGCACTCTCTGCCATCAAAGATGGGCCTGAGGTCATCCGTCTCCTCACAGATGAGATTTTCCAGCTCAAGAGCATTCTACAACGGCTAAATGAAGTATCTTTTGTTTCTATCAATGACATCGATAAGTCTCAGGTGAACAGTTTAGCGAAGAAATGCAAAGACGACTTGTCCACGCTTAACTCTCGGCTGAAATCTCTCGATGTGGCAGCCTCGGATGGTCGAAGAGATCGCCTCTGGAGAAATTTGAAGCTTTCGTTCTCAGACCTTGATCAGATCCGGCACGTCGTTCGAGGCCATGTGCAGCATCTTACAGTTCGGCTCAATCTTATTCAGGTGCAACAGGGGTCTTTTACAGCAACTCAGTCAACTCAAATTCTTAATCTTGTACAACAACTGAAACAAGACATATCCGCTTTACAAACAACCAATACAGCTACCCTCACCGCCGAGGAGGATTCATCATCCACTTCAGCAAGGGTCACGGATGTGGACGATGAAGAGATGGACTGTTCACCGGATACATCATTGGATGAGAGTATCAATCGATTGATGCGACTACTGGAGAAAAAGCCTTGCGTGGTCGATTCTGATGATTCAGAAGAGCTCCTGAAAGACATTGAGCATCTTCTGAAAGGTGTCCGAAATCATGCAAAGCCTGTCGAGTCAGAGGGGACCTGCCAGAATTGTGACCCAGATGTTTCAAAGGAATTACAACTTATGGCACACATCATCCTCTCTTCTACATCTATGATGATCAATCAAACCGGTGCGTCTCTTTGATTCGTGTGATCGTGTTACTTACTTCTTCAGAAGCAACAAAATTCTGGAGACCGGCGGGCGAACAGCTTCTAATTTCGCAAGAACCGAAACGAAAAGCTTTCGAAACAGATGATGGAGTTATCACAGTCACGACAACTAAGAGACGTCGCAAGGCATCTCCTGAGGACAAAAATGGAAACGTCAAAAATGAGTCCAGAAGAGACTTCCTCGCAAAACTTACATACTTGTCCAAAAGCACAAAGAAGATGCTCAGCTTGTCAGTGAGTCAGCGACAGCTTGTATTAAACAGTTTCACCAGCACTTTGCCTTCCGCTATGGTATGCAACATCTTACCCGAAAACTCTCTAGTATTTGTCACAGCCCAGAGCGGATCAGTCCAAGATCTCCTCAAACTGTTTGAGGGAGGGGAGGCCAGTATTCATGACCACGACACATATGGATGGTCACTACTCCATGTAAGGCATCAGAAGTTGACATAAATTCATGGCACTGGCTTATACTACCTCTAAACAGTATTCAGTGGAAAATCTTCCGGTTCTGAAGTTCCTGATAGGGCAGGGATTAGATATCGACGAAGTCGCATCCTTTCCCGATCAGGTCCACCTGACGTATGGCACTTGCGATTGCGGTATCACGAGCTTTGATTAACGATACAATAGTACTCCGTCTCATCTCGCTCTTAATAATGAGATTCCTATATCTCATTATGAAGCCCTCCTGTCTGCAGGGGCAGACGTGACTTTGCAAGTAGGACAAGAGACTGCAGTTCAGCGGCTTACCTGTTTCGATGTAAGCATTTCACTTCCAGCTTGTATCTATTTCTGACCTGGATTAGACAGCATCGGGATTTAGGGGACTACAACGAACGCTTCGTCTAAGTCCTTTCGTATATGCCAATTCAAGCGTGGGGCAAAATCAGGACTTGATTCCAAGGCTTTGCCTTGATTGCTTCAATGGAGGCAATTCTGAGACACACCAGGCGCGTCAGCAAATACAATTACTGGTGGAACATGGCTACGACGTCAACAGCACTTTCTTAGGACAAACGTCCCTGCATCTACTCTTTTCGAAATGTCACTCTTGGCTCGAGTACCTACCGGAATACATGGATATCTTATCGTATCTTATAGAGCATGGTGCCGACATACATTTCGAAGATTGGGATGAATTCCAACCTTCAGACTATGCTTATGGTGCCGTGTGTGAGGCTTGTTGCGTCTTCTGCAATTCAGCGAGAGGCGATGTCTGGGATGCAACTCTGACTCATCTGGGCTACGACATTCTGGAATATAGGAGATATTATCCACGAAAAGCGCGGTATATCACCGGATATACTCGCGGGGATTTTGAAAGGCTGTGGCAAGGGCAAGAAGACAAATGTCCCTACTGGGATGATCGGCTATGGCCGCCGTCCTCTGAGCAAAGCGACGCAGCATCCTCCCTTTGGCTGCTAACGAGAGGAAAGCTTTGTGATATGTGTAGTACCTGCCTTGTTGAGTTTCCGTGTCTGAACTGTGGCGTTTGCTTGTCTTCTTTCGAGTTCACTTGCGACGATCTCAGTCATGTACATGATGAAACTTGTCCAAGAGAGCATATTACAACCTGGAAAATCAGGGAAGATGGCGATGAGTCTTGCTGGAAACTTGTACCATTCCCAGAAATGAGATCGGATTATGATGTCTCGTCTCAGGATGATTCAGATGATGGTGGTGTTCTGTTGGAAGGTGGTCTTGAAGAAGCATTTTCTGACGCCTCAGGTGAAGAGGTGGAATCAATCTCAGTATAGAGATATAGAAATATTCCTGGTTTTCTATAACAGCGAGCCCGTAAATGCTCGTGCCATGGTAACGCGTGTCGTGCTCGAGCCTTAACCTGGGCACATCATGAGGAGATTTTTGAAAACTTAGTTCTGCTCTGCTTACAGCTTCCACGTTGAACGAGATACTTAGTTATTATTCTTGATACTCGTCCAACCTTCTGCATCACTCCTAGGTAGATCCATGATCTTATCGTCAGCTCCAAACCGATCCAAGGGATCTTGACCCCAGAACTCAGTAAACTTCTCCGGTCGCCATCTCCAGAACTTGGCAAATCTTTCCTCAAGTGTACCCTCCATACAATCAGAGATGAACTTTCCAATCGATGTGATGTGCTTGTATCCCGTGCCGCAATCACCTGAAGCAATGACAAGCGATGGATGTCGAGGGTGATAGGTGATTAGAAACATTCTATCCTGTGTATCAGCGCACCAGCAGATTCGAGCATGAACGAGTGGACGGTCTGCAAGCTGAGGCATGGTGTCCTTGAGAAACTGCTTCATGCGTCGTTCGGCCTCGATAGGCACTTGATGCTTTGCGAAGGGGATGGACTGGGGGTATTTTGAATCAGGCTTTTCGACCCAGTTGCAGTATCCGGGATGTTCATCGCACATCTTGAGCTGGTGGAGGTCCTCATCAGGTTCCATGAAGAAGCCTTGATTGATGTTGAAAAGAGGTGGCAGGTTCTTGTACAGCTTCGTTTCCTCTGGCGTCATCTGGATATGGCCGAGAGTCCACGCAGTAGGGCGGATCTGGTTCTCGAAGTCGAGGAAGAACTCTGCTGAAGCACCGGCCGATAGGATCGTTCGATCCGCTCTGTGTTCTTTTCCATCTGCTGTCTTGGCACCTCGAACATCGCCTTCTTCAAAGATCAGGCTCTCGGCTTTTCCCTTGGGGGAACCAGTGATGAACTTGACGCCAAATCTTTGGCTCTCTTCAAAAGCAGCTTTCATAGCCTTTCGGGCATGAACCCAACCAGACCCCGTGGGCTTGTAAAAGCCCTTCCAGCCTGGAAAGTCGCCTGTCAGAATACCCTCTGGCATAGTCTTTCTAAAATCCTCTGCCGTGATGAGAGGTGTATACTGGTCGATGTCGTCACCGATCTCATCGTCCACCAGTTGCTGGATAGACTTTGGTGTTGAGCCAGCCATGACCGCTCCCGTATTGTGGCAAAATGGTTGGAACACGGGGTCGTGAAGCCATCCTTGAGCTGCAGCGTACGTAAGAGCTTTCCAGATGGAGTCTGCATCTTCACCTTTGCTATCAGAAGTGCCTGCTCTGTTAGTAAAGTGTTTGAGTGCTATGTGATAGAATCTTACCAAGGCCGCCTGCAAGCTTGTTTACATCATGACCGGCTGAGATGGGTGATGGTATATGATTGACATCGAGAACAGTGACGTTGGTATAACCTCGACGAGCGAGGTGGAGGGCTGTTGAGCATCCCCAAGTTCCGCCACCAACGATGAGAATTTGAGACTGTTTGGTGAGAGTTGAGGCCATTATGGTGATGGTAAGAATGCAATGCTAGTGATACAATGGATAAAGAATGGGAATACTCAGCTCGGACCACGAAAGATATAAGAATTGCCCAATACTATCGCCTCCATTGAAGGTCCAACCGAGATACGTCGTCGAAGGTCCAGCCGAATCACTTCTTCACACTGTACGTCTGATTGGCCCATCGCCGAATTTAAACCGGTTAAATCGCCCATTCGCTATCATCAGGTGATAGCCCCATCAAGCATCGTCTCGTCCAAAAACTCCCCCCGCTTTTCCACTCTCCCCATCAGACGATCAACCACTCCCTCTCATAAGCAAAAGAATACTCCTCCATCTCCCCGGCACTTTTGCTCCATTTCCCATCTACCCCCCAATGCCGCGCCGCCGTCCCCCCGGCAAAACCGGCCCCGTCCAGAGACGAACAAGGTCAGGATGCCAGACGTGCCGGTCCCGCAAGGTAAAATGCGACGAAGCTAAACCTGCATGTCGGAACTGCGTCTCCCGCGGATTGTCGTGCAATACGACGCTGCAGTTGAAATGGGAGGCTGAGTTTACTGCCAAGGGGCTCTCGTTTGGGCGGGAGGGTGTTTGGTGTAAGGATGGGGCGAGACAGAGACGTCCGCCGCAGGTTCATTCGCCGAAAGTTTGGGGGTTTGGGGCTGTTGGGCCGAGACATTTTATCAATACTTATTATAGTGACTTTGTTCATGATCCGAATTATGAAGAGAGTCTTGTTAGGGAGGCTATGGAGTTGAGGGATGAGACTGAGCCGTCTTCAGCGCTTATTCGGAGATCACGATCACCACCAAGACTCATACCCTCAATCTCTTCATTCCCCACACTGAGCACCTTTGAAACGAGTCTTTTCGAATACTATCTCCTACGATTATGTCCTCTCACAACACCTTCTTCACAACTCTCATCACCTTTTGCAAGCATGGTCGCCCCTCTATTCACCCATGCCGGTCAGGATCTTCTTGTTCAATCTGTCCTTGCATTCTCTGCTCGACATCGAAGCATCACAGACCCATCATGGACACGTACAGCAATGAAGATGAAAGGCAAAGCCTTAACTGGTCTTTTACAAAGGATTCGATCTCCAGATGTCACGGCAGATGTCATACTGGATCCTCAAGTCCCTGCCACCATGATGTTTCTCTGTCTTTACGAAATTCTTGACAATGGTGACTATCGATGGGTATTTCATCTAAGGGCAAGCCAAGACTTTATGCGGAAACGCCAGCAACTTGCACTTCCGTCGAGTAAGAATTCGGCATTTGCAAGTCTTGCTGCATTTTCAGAGCGATACTTTGCTTTTCAAGATGTTATCAGCAGAACAGCGTGTGGAAATTCGCCTATCTTTGGTCTGGAATATTGGCAAAGACCGGACCATACAGAGGATATCGATGCGTGGATGGGTTGCAGTCCGGCCATGGCATCTGTCATTTTCAAGATCACTGAACTGGCAAGGACACGAACCCGGGATATGTCTCAAGAGGACTATGAGGTCCAAGTTGAGGAGCTTGACAGAGAATTGACGCTGGTTAGTTCAAACATCACTGTTATTGAGGCGATGGATGAGAATGTCAGACGATGTGTCGATCTGAAGAAGACCTCGGTGCAGATATACTTCCACTGTCTACTTCGAGATGCAGATCCTTCTACACCACAAGTCTCACAACTCGTCATCAAGGTCCTGCACAGCATTCACGATCTCATCCAACAAGGCAGCGCTGCAGGACTTCTATTTCCTCTGTTCGTAGCAGCCGTGGAACTAGATCCTTTGAACGACGACAAGATCTTCTCTCACGCTGATCAAGGCACATTTCTTTCAGGGAGACAGCTGGTGTTAGAAACTCTCGATGCCATGGTAGGCTTGACACTGGCGAATGTTGAGAGAACAAAAGCGGTGATACTAAAAGTCTGGCGCATGAGAGATTTACATACCCAACAGGATTCGCCCGTTTTTGTTACCGGCGATTTGAACGACTGGAACACATTCGTGAGTCCGTACACACAAAACCTTAATTTGGCATAGATGGGTAGGGAAAAGACTGTACGAAAGCGCGGTATGGGCTATGGTAGCGTGTATATATACTAATGAATAATGATGGAATATGCCACTTCTGAGGGTTTGTTCTTTCATTCGTAGAAATATGTTCACCTCAGAAGGAACCCAGGAAAGACTGTGTCCTCCGGATCGATGAAAAAGTTCATCCTCCCAACCAAGTTAGCTGTTCCTCTCACTCTCGGAATACAAGCCGGGAACTCGACAGGACTCTCCTCCTCAGAAACAATATCTGCTTCAAATACTGTATCAATAATCGACCGATGCAAAAGCTTCGACTTTCTAGCTCCCATTTTTCCTTCGGCCAGAAGCACTGCAACTCTCGAGGCTGTGCCTGAGCCACAGGGCGAGCGATCGATCTGGCCATCTGCAAAGACGGTAACGTTGCGCTGGAGTACCTCTCCAGCTGATCCAGTACCTTCGTCGGTGAAGAATATGACGCCGTATAGATCATATGTGTCGTAATGTGCTCTAGTGCCTAGAGAAGCTTTGATCTCGCGTCCAAGGTTGATGAAGTTGATGTACTGGCTTGGTTCGACCTTGAGGCCCAGCTGAGCAGCGTCAATGGTAGCGTAGACAGCTCCTCCGAATGAGAGATTCACCTTGACATCAACACCTTGTGATGGGAGGTTGACAGATAAGTCCTTGGCAATCTGGTAGCTCTTGACGTTGATGAAGTCGCCGTGGATCGGCTTGCCGTCCTTGACAGCCATCTTCGCAGTAACCCTCCCAGATGGAACGTCAATAACGACATCAACACTTCCATTTTCGGGCCCTTTGACAAGGCCCTTTGTGACAGCCCAATACCCCAGAGCTATAGTCCCGTGTCCGCACGCAGTTGAGAAGCCATCTTTGTGCCAGAACAAGACGCCGAAATGAGCACCGGGATCATTTGGCGGCATTATGAAACCACCATACATATCTGCATGTCCACGCGGTTCGTGGCATAGTGATTGTCGGAGTTGGTCAAGAGGGTGATTGGGACTGTTGATGACAGCAAGGCGACGTTGAGCGACAGTCTCGCCTTCGGGGAGTTGGCCTGATGGGAGGTTTTGGACGATACGGAAGGGTTCGCCGGCAGTATGCCAGTCTTCAGTCTCGATCCAGAATGACATTCTGAGTAGATTATTACTTGGTTACTGGCCAATTACTGATATCAATTCATGATCAAGTTCTATTTATCTGGCGATCTCGGATGTCCTGGTCGCTGATCAAAGCCGGTCGGAAGCTCACGCCGACCGATGCGGGGCCCCAGTTGTGCCTTCAGTCCCCGGGCCGGTCAATCAATCAATCGCTCACTCAATCGAGCCCCGAAACGATTTCCCTCCAGGGCCCCTTCAGTGTCACCCTACCAAATTTTGAGCACCGCTAAACCACCAAATCACAGTCTCTCGTTGAGTGTCAAGCTTTAATCCTCCGGCAGTTGAATCATGACGGAAACGTGCAACGCTGTGTACCTCAAAAACAGCAAACAAAACAAGATGACAGATCGATCGGTGCGACAGTTGTATCAGATTCGTCACGCAAAAAAACGAAACGGGGGAACACGTAGATAGGTACTGTACGGAGACATACCTTTAGGCTACGTTTCCCCTATATAGCACATATCTGTCCTTGAAGATCAGATCAGGGCAAAGCATTTACTGAATGTGTAAAAGTGGCGCTATCCTCAGTGGCGCATTTCCATGAACTGACCTGACAATCCAAGGGTTGACCTGACACGCGGCAAACAAAACCGGCAATAAACATAAATCCCCAGCCCAGGGGAAGCAAAAGCCCAATTAATTGAGTTTTTATTTAGTTAATTTATAAGGTTAATATTATCCCATATGCATAAGTACTCCTTTTTAATCGATCAGTGGGGAAAAACAGGCCACGCACGCGATTAGCTTTTCCAACCTAACTAACTAATCTAATCTTAACTGTCTGTCACTGAAGAAAAGAATTGGCACGGGAATGGAAAAAGCTTGTTTCGGAATGCAGGGGCTCTGCAGAGCTGAAAAAGTGCTCCCTTGCTGTTTTTATTCGTAGTCAGGGGTGCTTTATTGCGTGGCGCTGGCTATTAGGTGTCCGTGCTGCGCCGGAGGGAGACTAGCGATTAGACTACTGAGCTTGACATGAGCTTAGGTTTAGTTTGAAGATGAGGGGACATGGACATGGGAAGTGGGAGGGATTCCTGTTCCGTCCGTTGAGGGGTTCTCTTCTTTTCTTTTCTAGGGGTTTAAATGTCTGTAATATCTTGTTGCCTTCCGTCTCCGTGGCCAATCCGTTGTGACAGGTGACACTGCATTTTCTGTACACTAGGTACCTATCAATCATCGGCTGTTTTGCTCTGCCTCTGCCTCTGTCTCTCTTTCTTTTCTTTTTTCTATTTTTTGTTTACTGCCATTGCCTTTCATTCATTCATTCATTCATTCCTTCTCCTTTGCTGATCCCCTTCTGATTTACCTTGTTTCCCTCTTTTCCTCTCCCCCGCGTGGCTTTTTAGCTCCTGTCTCTCCTTTTTCCCAACTGCTTTTGGACACACACTCAATCTAGGCATGCCGTTAGTTCATTCCAAGCGCCTTCGATTCATACCATCATGTCCCAACGGTCTCAGGGGGTAAAGCAAGGGACGCAACCCTTTCTACGCCACCAGAATGTCTCTTCCTACCTCTCCGCGGCCAAGAGAGCTCTTTATCTTCTCATCTCGTCACTCCGCAGGCTTCTAGCCTTCACCCGATGCATAACCACAATCTCTCACATCATGTCGGAATCTTCACGGCCCATGGCCTTTGCGGCCAGGTTTCTCCCCATCGTCTTTTGTCTGGTCTTGCTGGGCTCGTTGACGTTTCACAATGTCTATTCTTCGGATGACCCGTATCGATGTAGAGCGCTGCTGGGCGAGAGTGAACGAAATGGAAGCTGGATCCATGCTCCGGATGAGACGGGTGCGAGGAAGCCCTTCACGAATTGGCAGCCTGATGGATGTATGCTGCATCATTACACGGCGCAGGACATCAAGGATTGCATGGGTGATCGCCATTTGGTCTTCTCTGGCGACTCGACGACACGACAGATATACTGGGGCACTGCGCGATTGGTAACTCATGCCCGCCCGCCCGCATCTGCGCATCCATTGTTCTGCTACTGACTGGTAATTAGTTGGATCGTAATAAGGCCATGGAAGGTCGCAAGAAGGCCAAGCCTCACCGAAGCTACAACACAACCTTCAACGGCGTACGAATGCTGCACATCTGGAACCCCTTTTATCATACCGAACCAGGTCACCCTCTCCGAGAACAGCTCGAGCGAATCAGCGAGGACAAGCACAAGCAAGGCCAGATCAAGGAGTCCGCGGAAGAGAAAGCGAAGCGAAAGGAAGTGCACCATGGCTCCGATCCTGGTCTCATCATGCTAGGCGCTGGTGCTTGGTACGCCGGTAACTTCTTCGGCAACGAGTCTGACAAGCGATTCGCCGTGGCCCTGGACAACATCACCGACATCCTGCATCTGGGAGACCTCACCAAATGGGGTACAGGACCAATGGACCCCGTTGAAGGCATTGGCAATGAAGTTTTCCTCGCCCCCGTGGCACCTCCATACTACAATGAACTCCCCAAGTCCCGCACTGGACCTAAGGGTATTCACAAGGGTGAGGTCGAAAACATTGATAAGGTCATCTACAGCCAGGAAGAGGAGCACAACCTTCGTCTACTCCGAGCATTCCCTCAGCTCTCACTCAATCAACCTGAGGCTATCGTTGACAGGACTCAGACTGGCTTCCACGTCATTGACACCGTCGCTGAGATCAAAGCCAACATCCTGCTCAATGCCCGATGCAACGCCAAGCTTGATCGAATGCACGGATATCCCTTCACTCGAACTTGCTGCACAGATTACCCCACGCGATCATGGGTCCAGATTGCCATTCTCGGCTTCATTACTCTCTACGTAATTGCGTGCATCTGCTACGAGGGCGTAACTCTCGTCTCGTCCATCGAGATCAAGTGGCTCGATATGAAGGTTGGCATGTTTGCTGTCTCTCTTCTCTACTGTTTCGCTGCCGACCGTACCCATCTGTTCTCCAAAGGCATGAAGGAGTTTATTCCAAATGAGTTCTACCTTCTGATCTCAATCTGTCTCGTCATTGCTGGCCTCACCATTCGCAAGACAAAGTTCCGTGCACCTCGTCTTCCAATTACTGAGGGCGCTGCCGCTCCTACCACTGCCACCGTGACGATTAATGAGGATGCCGGCGTCCTCTCACGAGATCAGACTGAAGAGTGGAAGGGATGGATGCAGGCTGCCATTCTTGTATACCACTGGACCGGTGCAATCAAGAACCTTCCCATCTACATCTTTATCCGATTGCTTGTCGCTGCCTACCTGTTCCAGACTGGATACGGACATACCATCTACTTCCTCTCCAAGAAGGACTTTTCATTCCGTCGCATTGCAAGTGTCATGCTGCGCTTGAACATGCTGAGCTGCGCCCTTCCTTATGTCATGGGAACTGACTACATGTTTTACTACTTTGCGCCTCTTGTCAGCTTCTGGTTCATGGTCGTCTATGCCACCATGGCCATCTGCTCCGGCTTCAACGATAGTGTCAAGATCGTCACGAGCAAGATCTTTGCCTCTTTCATCATCGTCACAGCCATTCTCAACTTGACCCCTCTCACCCAATGGGCTTTCGCCATTCTCGAGGTCGTCTTCCGCATCAAGTGGAACCTCGATGAGTGGATGTTCAGAGTAACCCTTGATGGAGCCATTGTGTTTGTCGGCATGCTTGCTGGTGTCGCGCAACAGCGACTCGAGCGTGATTCTGCTTGGTACACCAACTTCAAAGCTGCCATCATTCCTTCGGCCCTGTCAATCCTTGGCTATGCTTACCTCTGCACATACACTGGTGACAGAAAGGTCTATATCATGATGCACCCTGTCATTGCTGCAGTGCCTATTCTTGCCTTTATCGCTCTCCGCAACGCTACCGCTACCATGAGGAACTACTACTCTACTGCCGCAGCGTGGCTCGGTCGATGCTCTCTTGAGACATTCATCCTGCAGTTCCACGTCTTCCTGGCCGCTGACACCAAGGGCGTCCTTCTCTTGGATATCTTCAAGGGCGATGCCAGTCTCCTCAATGACCGCTGGCGAGACCTCGCGGTCATTGTCCCCATCTTCTTTTGGGTCAGCCACCTGGTCGCCGAAGCATCCGGCAAGATCGTCAAGCTCATTCTGGGTGAGGCCAAGCCAAAGCAAGGCATCCCAGAGACCGTGGAAGATGATGAAGAGGGCGGCGAGCTGAAGATTGTCGAGCCTGTATGGGAGAACATGCCCATGCTCAACAACGTCCACTTGGACCGCGCAAAGGACTTTGCCAAGTCTTTTACGACTGGCCTTCACATGCGTGTCGCAGGCATCCTTGGAGTGATGTGGCTGCTCAACTGGGTAAGTTAACTTCCGTTACTGCTTTGAAGGGTGGTGCTAACAGATTGCAGTTGTATTAAAGCGCCAAGGCGTTCATTCATGGCTCTTAGAGGGCGTTTTCTGTTTCGGTTTGTTTGGTAATTAGGTGTACATGGGTCCTGTAGACTTGAATATAGAAATTGAGGCTCAATATCTTATGATCATACTTATGACAATATATGCTGCCTTCAGTTTGCAGTGTAGCTTTTGCTTCCATCCATCGACCATTCCTTCTTCTGTGTTTATCACTTACATGAGGCACTATAGCGAAAAGATATCTCCCTCTCGATCGGTTATGCATATACCCAACCATGCAACTCCCGAACCTTGACGCTATCACAACAAAACAGTCTCTTCCTCCTTCATTCCAGCCCACTTCCAGCAAGCATTCCACAGCAGCTCCCTCTTATGGACATCCTTGCATGCAATATCCTCTTCCTCCCGTCTGGCCCCCATGAAATACCCCTTAGTACCCTTGAATCTCTCACCAACGCTCAACTCTACCAGCTCTCGACCTGACTGTGCTGCTGTTCGCATAGTATCGGTGAGGTATCGAAGAATGGGGAGTGATATAAGCACAAGACTAAAAGCAAACCGCATGAACGGCGTCTGGATTCTGTGCGCACGGGAGTCGACCATGCCGCCTGGGTCCATTGCTATAGCTGTGATACCAGAGAGTTTGGGATTCTAATTCGTCAGTTTGATGATGTCCAGGTATTGACTATAGCTTACCTTCTCAAGCCTGGCATTGAGGTCGTGCATGAACATGATATTAGCCAACTTCGAGTTTCCATAACGATGAAATCCTCCATCGTGCCCTCTTCCCTTCTTATCCGGCAACGGCTTGACTAAAAGCTCAGTATCCTCTGGAATACCAGGTCGCTGCTTGAAAAGGGGATGTGTACGAGTTGTATAGTGCGTATTCGAACCAAGCATCACGATCCTCCCATCACTTGCCATACTTCCAACCAACTTTAGCACTAGAACAAAATGAGATAAATGATTGACCTGGAACGTCCTCTCGAAACCATCGGGAGTATAAACCTGCTCTGTAAGAGACATGGTGAAGGCGTTGCAGATGATAGCTTTTATAGGAGGTATCTCGCCGGAGGCTACTCTCTTCGCTGTGTTTTCGGAGAAGTTTCGTACGTTGGAGAGAATAGAGAGGTCGAGAGCTTCGATGGAGGATTTGGGATTTGATGAGAGGATGGAGGAGAGTTGGGCGGTGTTGGGATCGGAGGGAGATGCATTGCGGACTGTTGCGAGGATGGTGTATGATGGATGGTTCTTTGAGAGAGGGGATATATATGCGAGGGCCAGAGAGCCATTGGCACCAGTTACGATGATCGTTCCCGTCATGTTGATGGTGTAAGTCGTGGGCTGCTGTACATTGCAGTAGGATCATATACTATCAAGCCAACGTTGCTGATGAGCCTGGACCGAGAGAATCATCATTTTACAGAGAGGGTCTTGTAGTATTTATATAAATACACTTCTATAGCTTCTTAGGCTTGATTTGCAATTTCACCAAAGAATCCTTTCATTTGGCGGAGTTGGCTGGAGTTGGCCGGAGTTCCGGGTAGATCGGAGTTCCGCGGAACTCCCAGGCAATCGCACTCCGGGATAGCTCTCTTCACGTGTTCCTTGGTAGTCGGCGTGTCAATAATACTCAGTATCAGATTCAACCACTCCTCTAGCACTATGTCACTGACTTTCCATAGACCAGGCCCGTTGTTCAAAGTTCGGAACGGTTAGAACCGTTGAGCTTGTAAGCAAGTGGCGTTTCACAGAAGTTACTTTAACATTAAGGTTATGCATATATGGTACATTACATGCTTACTTACTCCTGAGAGCTTCGAAGATCTTATACCGACACTCTCCGGGGTCATGGCTAGACCACGATGTCGTGGTTCAGCTTCAATAGCGTCACATTATTAATTGACCAATGACCTCATATTATCAACATGGTCCACATCGCGAGTCTCCAAAAGCCGACGCCCATAGCCGCCCGATGACTGATGACAAATCCCACAACCGACGTCAAAGACATCTCAATAAATAGTCCTAGAACTGATGAAAACGTCTGGTACCCGTGTAAACTTCTCTGAAACTCCAACATGGCGGATCGAATTCGATATAGCAAATCTCAACTCGAGAAGTACTACGATCGGATTGCTTTCCCGGCATCTGATCGCCGGTACGACATTAGCAACCTCTCATCTGAAGATCAACGGTCCTACCTCGACACTTTGACGAAGCAACAAATTCTCACAGTTCCGTTTGAAAATCTTACTCTTCACTACTCATGGCACCGCACCGTGGACGTCAACGCCGATCATCTCTACGATAAGATCGTGAATGAGAGGCGAGGTGGTTATTGCATGGAGAACAACACCTTTTTCAACACAGTTCTTCTCTCGCTGGGTTACCATACCTATATGGTTGGATCGAGAGTCTTTAACCCCGATGCTGATAGATTTGGGGGCACTTCGCATTGTCTCAGCTTGGTGATTATCGATGGGAAGACATTAGCCGTTGATGTTGGCTTTGGGGGGCGGAATCCGACTGAACCGTTGGAAGTTGAGCATGAACGTGTTCACACGGGATCAAGTGGTTTTCAGATGCGATTGCGGTATGATGCTATCGCGCAGAATGTCAGCAATCAAAAGCTCTGGATCTACGAATATCGATCTCGCGATGGAGCCGAGTGGGTTCCTCAATGGTGCTTCATGGACTTTGAAGTTCTGCCAGAAGATATCCGAGTCTTCAACCTGTCTCCTTCTAAGAGTCCTTCAAGCTTCTTCACTTTCAAGGTTGTCAGCGTGCAGTTCACTTCTGAGAAGGAGGATTATTCAGATGGAAGCGCTAGGGACTTGAACAACGTGGGTGGTGACGTTGATGGTGCCTTTGTCATCGATGGGGAATTATTCAAGTATAGAAAGGGTGGAGAGACGAAGTGGGAAAGGACCTTCAAGTCTGAAGACGAGAGATTAGCAGCTTTGAGGAAGTATTATGGTGTGGAGGTTACCAAGGAGAATGAGAGGGCTATCGGTGGAACAGCCGGCGCTATATCATACCGGAGAACTGGATCATAGCCGTTGGTATTAGAATACGTACTGATCTCTCTGAAATAGAATTTCTTGCCCGATAAACTTTCCTGATACATGCCAAAGGTGAATTTAGTGCAGTGAGAATGAACTGAACTACACCATAGACCGAAAAGGCCAGTCTATTCATCACTGAAACTCAATATCATCCAAAAGCGCCCACGCGGTCGAAGGACTCATCTGAAAATCACAATCATATGACATATCCCCCTTCGTCAACATAGTGCGGTAAACCTGCCCTTTAGCCCTTCGATCCAGCTGATGAGAAATAGATAGAATTGTTTCAAACGGCTCTTTCGGCAGATATTGCATCGCACCATCAAAGACTCCAAAACAACTATCCAAAAGCTTTCGATCCCGGGCCACAAGATCATGGTCTGGAAACTCGATCATATTGACTATGATGAGGATCAGGCATGGGAGTGCAGTGCATGTATGAAGCCTGTCACTTCTGTTAGTGCTGGTAGTATAAGAAGCTCGGGTGACTTACCATAGGATATACTCTGTCAGTTTTGCCGTACTGATTAGTTCCAGACAAACTCGAGCATTACCAACGCATTCATCCCATCCTGCTGGTAGAGGTGTAAGGTCCTCTCTTTTGACCTCCCCATCCACGTCGTCACTGATATCTATCACCGTGGGTGAGAGATACCGCCTCACTCTGTTGATCCAAGTATCTTCAAAGGTAAATATGGAGTGAATTTTGATCCGAGTCTCAATATGGCGAGACCAAAGGTTCGTCATCATATCTCTCGCGAACGGGGATAACCTCTTGTCCATACCCTCTGTGGAGCGAAGGCCCGGGGGTATTTCGTCCACCCATTCTTTGAGCAATTCTTCTATCAGAACAATTGATGTAACTTTTCTTTCTGATGTGAAGGTATGAGACTTTTGGCTGTAGAGAAGATCATGGGCTTTTCCTTGGATGAATGCAAACTTGGCGCATGAACGGAGGTAGTTGAACCGAATGGTGTCTGTTGATGTGGTGATGATACCAAGATCTTCTTCAGGGTCTGCTTCTGGTAGTTCCATGTCTGTTTCACAGTCGGGCTGATAATACGGACATTGAGACCTTTGGGCCATTTCCTGCGAGTCGTTAGCATTATGGGTGCAGTTGGTGAGTTCAACGTACCCTGTCATAGATGTACGTAAGCCAGAACAAACGAGTTCTATGCGCCTGTTCCGACGCCGACAGTCCTTCCAATGCCTTCTTCGAGTTCAACCGTAGACTTTGCGCAAGCCGAATGACACTCCCAATTAGAACAATAGCGAGTTGGACCTCTGACGACCCTTGGAACAGGATCACCATGCCCAGAAGCACTTGCAGGCCGATTAAATCATGGCTTTGAATCATCAACTCTGACATGACAGAGCGCGCATTGCGAATACTCTGGGAAAACGCAGGGTCGTCCATTGTCTTTCCCTCAAGGACGCGATAATTGAGAGCCAAGACGACATTTATAGCAGCCCAGGCGACCGTGGAGCGCTTGGTGGAGGAAGAGTACCAGTCGAGAAGCATGCGCATGAATGCATTTTCTTCGAACAGTGGGATTATGGAGTTATAATTGCGGAAATAGTTGTCTACAATTGGGAGGACGTCTGAAAGAGGAGCGAGCCCGAGCTGATCTGAGCTCGCAGCTTTGGTCAATTGAGGGCCCGCATTTGAGATGGCTGTATGTTGGCAGTGGGCTACGTCCAAAGGAGTCTGAATTGGCGAAATGTCCCAACTATTGGAAGATCCAGAAACATCAATATCGCTGAGAGAAATGTCGAGTTCTGGCTGTGTTTGTGGTGCAACGGTTCGCCCCAGCGCCGTCAAGAGAGCCTCAATGTTAGCCAAGCGCTCTTCAAGTGCGGTCATACGGTCGGGCCTTTGCCATCATTAATAACAACAAAATGGCATTTAATCGCAGGTACCTACTGAGTCTCAGATTGGCTTGAGGGCGCCGGAGTGATTCCGCCCTTCCGAGGCGCCTTTCTTGGACTTGCAACTGTCGTCTTGCAGGCAACGGCGTATAGTGTACAATTGGAACATATCGGTTTGCGACCATCACACCTGATTTTCCGCGCCCGGCAGTAATCGCACGCTACAGAACGACGTTAGACTATTTTCATATGATACATTGTCGTAAGCTCACCTTTTCGTCTACTTGATTGCGCTGTGTCCATATTGTTTTTAATTGAACAAATCTTAGTCGATTAATCTTTGACTGGCACTCTACCAGATCAGATTGTCGGATATGGCGCAGCGGAAAGCCCGCCAAACTCCGCCGCATAACAGGGGGCTTTCGGGGGTTCTAGGGTGCTTCGACATGGGCTTGAACCTTGACAATCTAACAATCTCCTGAAAATCACCCCTTATCGTGGCGAAATGTGAGGATATCTATGATGCTACCCAATTTCATGTTTGCGCTAGAGAATAGTTGATATCTGATTTATCCTGCTATCTCAGTGTTTCGCGAGCCTGTCTGCCTCACATGTCCGAGACTTCAGTGGCGGAGAGCGGACTTGGCGTCTGGCGGAAGATAATTTAAACGCCCCCGGAGGCGACAATGGTGCGGGGGATAGATTGAATCATGGATCTCACTCTGGCTGTACTGTGCCTCACTCAACAAATCCCCCTTCAATCTCCAGTTTAACAAACAAACTCCGTTTTATTGCGTCCCAAGCGCGAAAGCCAAGTGCTCTAGCTTGTCTAGTTTCTTTCTAATCGCGTATGTCGCGTGTCGTGTCTAACTTGATCTATCGTTTATGTCTATCACAATTGTCTATCATAACCTAGCGCAGACCAGTACGAGTGCGAGTACCAGACCCGGAGCTCTAGTCTAGTCCTTGTTCCATCGCATGGCACCGGGTCGGGCAGGGTCGTGCTCGACGTACTTGAGCGTGCCGAAGATGGTCCACAGCTGGCCCAGGAAGCTTCGGTCGTCGTGGCAGTAGTGGTCGCCAATGACGGGCTTGATGGCCTCGGTGGCCTCGTCAGCCTTGTAGAAGGGGATCTTACTGCGAGGTGTTAGATGTGAATTGGTGCGATCGAGACAGGTGACTTACGGGAAGAGATGGTGAACAACGTGCTTCTCAATGATACCGTGGAAGAGGTGCTTTCCGATGAAGCCAAACTCACGGTCGACAGTGGCGAGAGCTCCCTTGACGTAGGTCCAGCCCTCAGCGGTGTAGTGAGGGAGCTCGGTGTGGTGGTGGTGGAGGTAGGTAATGGCAACTAATCAATTAGCAAAAAGTCGATCGATCCGACTGATCTCAAACTTACCGAGCCAGTGGTGAACCCACAGGTAGGGAACAAGGTAGAGGAAGAGAATGGTCGAAACACCAACTTGCTTGGAAGCAAAGTACAGAGCAGTTCCCATTAGAGCAAGACCGATATCGGAGATGAGGATGAAGATGGCCTCGTTGGGGCGGAAGACAGCGCTGGTAGGCTCGAAGTGACTGACTCGGAACCACTTGGAGAGGCCAGTCTTGGGCTCCCACTGCTTGCTGCCCTTGCCAGAGCTAGCGTTGAAGAAGAGGTACGCCTGCCATCCGAAAAGCTGGTGGAAGATGAGCTTGACCATCTGAGCAGCGGGGGTGTCCTCAACAAGCTCGGCGACGTCAATGCCAGCAATCATGAGCGACTTGGAGGGCTTGGGCTCAGTCTTGGGGACGAAAGCCATGTCGAGATCCATGTGGCCGGTGAAGCGGTGGTGGCGGTGGTGAGAGTACTTCCAGCTGAAGTAGGGGACGAGGAGGAACGAGTGGAGGAACCAGCCGGTCACATTGTTGACCTTTCCGTGGAGAGAGAAAGCACCGTGGCCGCACTCATGGCCGAGAATCCAGACACCGGTGCAGAACAGACCCTGGACGAAGCCGTAGACCATCCAAGCTGCGACGCGGAGGGTCTGGTCGGGGATGCTGGGGATGTAGGTGAGAGCAGCCCAGACGAGGGCAGAGACCATGGCAAAATCGCGGAAGACGTAGTAGAATGAGGTGACGAGCGAGGGCTGGAAGCAGTGCGCGGGAATGGCATCCTTGATGGTCTTGATATCGGGGAACACAGGTTCAGACTTGGCCTCAAGAGTGACCTAAGGACGAGTTAGGAGTGCGACGAGGGGAGCTGGGCTGAGCTGAGCTTCTTGACCGACTTACCTTGGGAAGGTCCTCGACCACAACAGTGGTGGCAGTTCGCTGTCGAGTCGCCATTGTCACTAACGTATGCAGAAGATGCGATTGCCAAAGCAGGATTCACTCGAGAGGAAGAGGAAGAAAGTTTACAGAGGAGGAGAGAAAGAAGAGACTGAGAGGCGGGGGGTGACGGGGAGAAGAAAAAGGTTCCCGCCCCAACAAAGCTCTCTTATTATTTATTCCTACCTAGCTAAAGGTACCGACCGATACCAGACCTCGTCTCAGGATTACGGCTCTTGACCTAATCCGAAATAGCATGGATACGAAAAAAAAAAACTTTCTGAGAAGTTAGAGAGACCGCCCAAAAACTTCAGGGACCCATGAATAGGGGTCCAGAACTTGGGCTCATGGCAGGCCAATCACGGCCCCACGATGTGCGGGAGATCATGGAGAGTTGAGGGAGACGTGTTCACGATGTGGAGCAGGCGAAAAAGGACCCTTAAGTTGTGAAGTGAGCTTAGCACAGAGGTTAACCGAGTGGGTTCTTTTCTTGCAAGGGAGCCTTGCTGCTTTGCTATACAGTGCTAGATACAGTTTTGTTGAGAGCTCTTTCAATTGCGGTGAGAGATCGCCTCTTTTCTGATACGAAAGGCTAAATGCTCGAGTAGAGAGAAGGGGCAATTTCGAGAAGAGAAGATCTAATCTCACATGCTTGTCTTGGGTTCCTGAAGAGAGTGGAGCACACCCAAACTCAACTCGCAGATAAGGGTCTGACCTTTCGTGAGTGGCTGAATGGTCACGTTATTTAGAGCGCCGCAGAGAAGACTTCTGGAACAAGAGTTGTTCCGCTAAGTAAATTTGAGAGGTTTTTTTTCTGATGAGTCGCGTAGGGACGGACCAAGGGAGCCTTTGTGGACTGGGGCCAAGGTTAAGCGCCTCTTCTCGAGTCAAGCCTGTTCGAGTCAAGGTTTCACATGTTGACACTGATTCAATACAATGCTTCATGCTTTCATGCATCGAGGTGAGGTTCCAAGCTCAGCTATAGAGTAGAGGCAATTGTGAGACGCGGTGACCAACGCAAACGCGACCGAGGTCATAAATGCGACAATATCGGCAACTTCAGGATGCAAGACAACTTCAAAGATAAACCTTATGCAAGTTGACGAAAAACTCACCAGACTTTTGCTTTAACTTCCAACTCATGAGGCCTTTTAATTTGGTATTCTGAGATCCCAGCTTGCGACCTCAAACTCTCTTACCTCAGCATTCATCATCGTCTTTGCATGCATTAAACGCTTTGTTTAGGCGTCAAACTGCTTTACGGATGAGGCCTTTATCACGCTTGATATTATTAGCTCTAGATTTCCCAATCTCACTGGTCGACGGTCATCACTAACCCGAGGTTCATGTGATAATTGATGCCATTCTATTATTCGTATGCCGCTTAAGGGCTGATCTCTATCTTTGTGTTTAATGCGATGCGTCCACTATGTACTATACCATGTATAAAAATCCAGTCCAGTAACAAACAATGAGTGGTACCCTTGCCAATTGGTCTTTGCGCCTGTTCATCTCATCCACGAAACCATGGGCTCCCTCCCTCCCTCGCTCGTATGTATCAGCCACTCGTACATTATCGTAACAGTTCATTTCGTTATTATGCCCCCGTCTCATTTCTAGAAAATGAATGAGCACACAAAGACCAGGCATGTATAAATAGTAGTAGTCGTGTATTCCAACTCGAACCACGCAGCCTGACCGCCAAAAGCAATCTTCTTGCTCTGGGTCGTGGGGTGCGCCACCTGCGTCTTTGGATCTCGGTTCAGCAGGTCCTCGCGGTCGGGCATGGCCGGCGGGTCAATCGCGTACGAGATCGGTGTCCAGAGCGAACTGCAGATGAAGAGGAAAGTGAGAGGTGGCCAGAATGCGTGGGTGAGAAGGGCGGTGAGTGTGTCGCGAACGGTGTGAGTCGTGACGAATGATCGGAACGATGTGAGGACCACAGCGACGAGGGTCAGGTACACAAAAGCGAAGTGGAAAAGAGCCATGTAGTTGATGAGAATGCCCCAGAGTCGTCGGAACATGTTCTTTCGGAGTTTGGCGTCGCGCTCGTTAAGGGCTGAGCCGAGCGAACCTGTTGGCTTGAAGGCTTGCGTTTGACCGCCGAGCCATGTTGGCAGGATGAATGATCGGATGAGGCAGAGTGCGATGTAAGGAGACATCCAGAGCTGGTATCGCGAACCTCGCTGACCGGTGTGGTAACCTGCGGGAATGAAGAGAGCAAACTCGCAGAGACGGTTAGAGATTACGGATGCGAAGCACGCACGGATCAACCATCGGAGCTGCTCATCGGTAGCATAGGCCACAAGAGGCTTCTGCATGATCAGGATAATCGGAATGGCGAAAAGCGAAATGGTGAGCAGAATTGTGTACAAGCTCAGCGAGGCGTACAAGAATCCCGAGAATCGCTGAGCGGTGGTCATTTGGCGAACCTTGTCGCCCCAAAGACAAAAGTTCAGCTTGAAGGAAGTATCGACTGTTCCAATGGCCCAACGCGTTCGCTGCTTCAGATGGCCGCCATAGTCTTCAGGAACGGTACCAAACTGCAGAGGTTCGTGAATGAAAGCCGTCTTCCATCCCTTGCCAAGCATCATAGTCGATGTAGCGACATCCTCAGCCAGAGATCCAAGAGGGAAGTTACCAATCTCGTCGAGAGCCTCACGTCGAGCGACGTAGCCTGAGCCAGTGCACCAAGCGACACCTAGAGCGTCCTTGATGGGCTCAATAACGTGGACGAAGAAATCGAGACTTTGAGCGAGAGGATCCGAGGGAGGGGTGTTGTAGAAGAGCTGGGGAGGGCATGCGAGAGCCATCTTGGGGTCGATGAGCATGTGGGGAAGAATAGCACGGAGCCAGTCACGCTCGGGAATCTGCAATCGTAAGTATGTCGTTGGTCAATGTGCGAGAATAACGTACCATATCAGCATCCAGAGCTGCCATGAACTGACCGGCACCTCCAGGTAGCTTGTGTACCTCGTCAAGACCATAGTTCAGGTTACCTGCCTTGAAGTGATGAGGTTGGCCAGGAATCTTGACTCGAGCCATGTAGTACAGGTTGGGGTATGTCATGGACAGCTTCGCACACGCTTCCTGCAGACCGGCAGATTTACCATCATCGAGTAGAATGACTCTGTATCGATCCTGGGGGTAATCCAGATCACACGCAGCTCGCACCGTGTCCATCACCAGATCATCGTCTTCACCACAGCAAGTAATGAAGGCATCGACAGTAGGCACATCGTTGCCTGTCAACCTCAGCTTCGGGCGATTTCGCTTCTTCATCGACCACATTGTCCACGTATTATGCATCAATGACGGAATTGCTGTTGCAATCTCAACACCGATGAAGATCCACGCACCAGCATACGTCGTATCCGCCGCATTCTGCGCCCAAATAACACAAGCAATTCGCAGCGCAAGATACGCCATGTAGAGACCAGTATTCGCAAACGTGAGAAAGGGAACGAGCCTAAACACCCATCGCTTCCAACCTCCCCAGATCTCAGCGTCGTCGCGCTTATGGACATGCTGAATAGTGCTGCTGTCAACGATATAATCCTTGTTATAAAGTGTGTTTGCGCTGCTGCTGTGAGGCGAATTCCCGCCGGGCAGAAGCGCAGCGAGACTCAGGTGGCTCTGGTTCTGTTTGACGGAGTCAGTGACGCTGGACGATTTGTTGACGAGGGTGCGGGAGCTGACCATTAGGCTGGATGGTCTCCAGTCGACGGACGAATTGCCCGGGTGGTGATGCAGACGAGAAGCTGGTGTTTCTCGGCCGCTTCGCAGTGTCGGCGATGCAGAGCGTGAACCACCCGGTGTGTCGTTGAAGTACTGCCCAGGGCTATTGGAAATGTGCGGAGGCCATTCAGGCGCTGGACTGTAGTCGTCAATGTGCGCTGGTGAAGGCCTAATGGGTCGTCCCTGCTCAGTGACAGAGCGGCCCTGGCCCTGAAACTCTTCTGTTGAAGACTGATAGGGCGAATACGGCGTGTATTGCTGCTCTGGGGGACCGTATGGAGAGTGGAGGTCTTGCCCTTGGAAATACTCCTGCTGCTGATACTGCCTCTGCTCATGCTGCTGTTGATGTTGACGCTGCACGTCGATCTCTACCATCTCCCTATACTCCCTCTCCTGGTCCCCCTCTGCATAGCCATGATGCCCGTTCATCTCGACTCTGGACGGGTGAGACGCATGCGTTTAGGTTCCACAGGCACAGACAACGTGGTACGAAAAAAGTAGGTAGAGTATGCAAGCCGATAAAGTCAATGGCGTATCTTGGCGAACCTTGGGGGTGTTGTTGTGTACTGTATAACGAGTGACTGGTACTTCTGCAAACGATGGATGTATATGAAAAGGAAAAGAAACACCAAGAGCTCAAGAAAACGAGAGATGATTGACTGTGGTAGAAGGAAGAAGAAAAAAAAACAAGGGAGAGAGAGAGGAGAGTACATAGAGACAAGAGGCAGGCAGATCCGATGGAGGGATGGATGGGGGTGTGTTGATTTGAGTTTAGGTGCTAATGTGCCCCAGTCCCAGTCTCTGCAAAGTATGTGCAGTATTGATCAGGATTGGTTTATTCTTGGAATAAACAAGCTCCCAGCCCATTAACACGAGCGAACCACCCGAGCATACCGTAACACTACCTACACTACACCATACTAATCCAGGAACAACTAACAGAGCACACTAACAGAACACCCCCCTTCGTATCGCTGCGCAGGGGTCAATCCCGGGTTTAGATCAGGGGCACTTTCAGCTGTGAGCGTGCTATCAGCTTGCCCACTGCGCTGCGTGATTGGCATGTCGGCATTTCCACAGGCCACTTCGCATATGCAAGGGAGGGGGGAGTGTGCATTGCATTGGCTGGCAGCCAATTTGGGGATAATGAGCCTGTGCGAATGATAACGTCTACGCAGTTGCAAAAGCTTGTTCGTTTTTCCCTCCTCCATTGTTTGGAGGTCAATCAATTCTTTTCTTCCTCTTCTTCTGCTTGAGAAAACACCAGCAGGAATCATGACGATCAGGTTCCTCGTCAATTTTGGCCTTTTGGCCCTTCCTATCGCCATCACTCTGGGTGTGTTGATCGGTCTTAACAGTTCGCGTGAGGCATCGGGTGGACCGCCTTTGTTCAAGCCAGACCCGAAACCGACAGCGCCAAAGAAGAAGAATGGCATTACGACAGAACAGCATTGTCAAAAGTCTTATGGTATACATCCTGACACCAAGGGCCAAGAATACACACGTGAGTACAAGCCAGCTATCGAGTTGCAGTGTGTAACTCGGGATGGGATCGAGTCTTGTGTAACGATTGTACCTTTGCTAACTGTCGCGCAGTCAATCCTAATCAGTGGGGTTGGAACGAAGGCGATGACGGAGGTTTATGTTTATATGTAAGTCTATCCTCTACTTGTCCATCATGATACCTCCTCATGATGCACATCATGCTATAGCATCATACGACACCAAGCTCTCCCACCCGATACTGACCATCACAGGTCGACATTAACAACAATGAAACGTACGCTACAAAGACAACCGCTCCTCGATGGTCTGTAGTATGGGAATACCCTCAAGGCCCCGAAACCGCTCCTGTCCACGCCTTCCCCAACATCAAAGTCGACGGCGACGTCTTCCCCGCCAAGCTCAACACCATTGATAAGATCGAGATCGACTTTGAATGGACATACGCTCTCGGCAACGGTTCCGCAAAGGGTGCTACGCAAGCTACAAAGACAGATCTCTCCGCGATGAAGAAGAACCTGCTCAACGCCAACGTCGCTATGGATATGTTCATGGACAGCGATCAGAAGAAGTCGCAGGACAGTGCTGATGCCTCGCACGAAATCATGGTGTGGTTTGCTGCCATCGGGCCTGCGACACAACCCATCGGCTTCGACGTTAATGGAGCGAACCCCCTTGCGACAAAGACTCTCCATGGCACAGAATTGTAAGTCAAGCTTTCTTGCGCAGGGAATATGCATGCGATGCTAATTAATCGGATCAGCAAACTTTACTACGGTACCAATCAGGCCAAGCAAAAGGTTCTAACGTGGTATGTCGACGAGCCTACCGAAAAGTTTGATGGCGATCTCTATCCATTAGTCGAAGAGATTCTCTCCATGGATAACGCGAATTATCCCACGTCGTCCTACTACATCGGTTACATGTCCTGGGGAACAGAGGCATACTCGGTCAATACGACAGTAACATTCGACGTCCCCAGCTTGTCGATAAACGTGGAGAAGAAGGCTTAAACTGTCGGATGAAGCCAAAGCATTTTCGCATTTTGCATATAAACGAATAACCTATAGATTAATGAGCGGCGTTTGTGTTAATTGAAGATGCATATATTTTTTTGTTTATGGTCAGATACAATAACGCCTTGTTGTTTTGCGCGGGGTATGCATATCCCTTTGGAGGCATGGTAAATTGCAGAGAACGCCGTGGCTTGGTTTGTGATGGGGAGGGCTAGAGGGTGGTGTGGAAGCTATTGTATGCGCTATTTGGACAATGTTCGTATTTCTTTGCAGGTTGTCTTGCTTCTTTTTCTTTTTCTGGTGCTGTTGGCCATGATCTAGTCTGTAGACGGAACGCTTCCAGGGTGAGCGGGGCTGGCTAGGGTGTGAGTGTAGTGAGGATGTTGATCAGTGCATCTCAGTTTGGTGATGAACTCTGTTCTGTATTGTCGGGTGAACCGGGACGAGGGATGTCTGTATTGGGATATTCCCTCTCTTTAAGGTTTTGAGCATGGTCATCTTTGCTTCAACGAGAATTATCATCAGGTATTTGATCAATTGCTTGAGCAGATGATGACGGACTCGTATGGAAAGACGTCCACGGCCAACACGAGATAACAAACCAGGGTGCAGAGTTACAGGACAGACGACCCGTGCACTGCCGGCCCAGGTCCAGGGCCAGCATCAGTGAGTGAGTGACATGGAAACCAAGAGGGGCTGGTTCCCAGAAATACACCCTTGCAATTGGATTGGTGCTCGCTCTGCCCTGCAAACCCTGCTGTCGTCAGCTGGCGTGGGATGAACCAGAAGAAACCGCATCATTCTTTGGATGCCTCAGCATGCAATAGCAGAACCACGTTATAGATCAGGAGCTTTTAAAAGCAAAAGGGGGAACTCAATTCAACATCGAACTGAGCTTTAGGATTAATGATTAGCTTGCATTAAAAATTGCCCATCAAAGTGCTTGCCCCCCTCACCATCACCGCACTAATAGGCGCCACTCGGTGACATTGGATGTTCAGGTTGCAGCGCGTGAGGTGTTGCACGCAAGACGGCAGGTCACTGAAGCAACAGTACAGATACAGAGAGGCCAACATGATCCATATGTACATACGGGCACACGTATGTATGTGAAAACTCAAATGGAAGCTGTTATCCCTTTCTAGCGTTTTTGCTTTGCCGATCGAATCAGTAAGCGGAGTGAGTGGCTAGAGTGGTCTGATGGGAAAACACGAAGTTGAGCGGAGAGACCGTTGTCTGAAAGCTCGGGCGTAGGGCCAAACTCATGATGGACCTGTCGAGAATAAAAAATTCAACCTTCTACCGGCCTGTCCAAAAGATGTGGCATCTTTTTCGAGATCCACTCCACTATCAAGAGCCACTCCCGCGGGCTTCTCAACATTCTTCCAACGACTTTCTTCTTCTCGAGAGTCTACTCGAGTCTATTTCCACTTCCTCCAGCTTCTGCCACGTGAAGATATGTGCCATGACACGTCAAGTAATGCCCAATTGGCCGGTGATAAGGAGACAACAGCCATCCATGCCCTTCCAGAAGAGAACAAGGCTGGGGAGGCAATCGTTGCAACTGTAGCAGGCCGATGAGATATTTTTAACCCAATCGTCGATCTGGCAAGGCAAAGTTTTTCCATTTCTCCTGATTGAAAAATCGCTCTTTAGTGGCTGCACTAATTCATCTCAACCTAACTGTCGTCATTCACATCCTTATCATTCGGCCTTGGCCCCGAAATTAAGCAATTGCCCAGCTGTCTTGTGTTTGCCAAGGGCGTGTGCCTCCTATAATCCCTGCATTTCTCATGCTCGCCGCTCGGTACCTGCGTCGGGAAGTTTTTCCCGTGGCGAAGAAATTTGCGTGTCTCTAGACGGTGAAAATTTTGATGGGAAAAGGAGATTGGATTGAGATTGAGATCTCAATCGTTAACTTAGGGCTGGATCTTGGGAAGAGCTTATCACTGTGAGAGATGAGGCCGATAGAGAAGTTGCAGCCTCTGGTGATTGAGGCCAGGATGTGCGTGATAAGAGAGGTCAGGGTTAATGTTAGACGAACAAGGGGTTCGTTCTTATCATGGCGCACTTTTGTCAACGGTCAATCCATCAACTCAATCCTCAGTCAATTGGTGCGCATTTGCCGATGATGATCACATCGACAAACTCTTGCTTCCACATTCTCCATGTGAATTGCGTTCAGTAACCACTTCATTCTTAACTCAATCCCACAACTTAAAGACATCCAATCCAAATGTATTCGCATCTCACCCCACGTCGGCGGACACGATCCGCAGCGGTACGTTACACTCTGACCATCTGTCAGCACTTAAGATCTCTTACCCACCATTGCAAGCGATATGAACATAAAGCTTGGCAAACAGTCAAATCTCGAGTCCATATTTATCAAGTTTGATGTTGTTGTAGGGTAAGAACTGTGTTTGTTGCAGCCTCAGAATATGCATGATTCATTTCCATTCTTCTCCGAGACCTCGAGTTTCATGCATCGCCGTGACCCACTGTAGGCATCTCCGATGAAGTCTTGCGAAGGATCGTTACCCTGTATCGCCGCAAAGTTTCTTTTCGTACATTTGTTTGCGGTTCATGCAAGCCTTTAAGCTTAATTGATTATCGAGAAATAACCCGTAATTGAGTTGGTGTATTCTGGAGTAAGCTCATGTGCTACTTGTGTCTGTTAGAGCTGGTATTGCACGGATTCTCGAGTATCAGAGGTAACGTCACTCAAGACATAGAGCACCACATCGAGAGACATCGGGAGCCCGAAAATAGCTTTTCTGGATTCATCATTTCTTACCATGATATTTACACCAATCATAGCGAGTACAGTGAGTTCGTTTACCAGATCTTTTAGTCATTATGATCCCAACAAGCTGTGATGAAACATTACTGGAATGTGAAGGGAATTATCACCTGGAACCCGCTACAGATGCTCCATTAAATGTCTTATTTGAGCCTCCCTTGATCGCGCAAATCTCCAAACCATTCTAGAGAAGATGCTAGCGGAGCGGAGAGGCCCCCTAAGCCCCGTTGTGCGGGCTGTGTCATCCCTCGCGGCCCGTCGTTGACATTCCTGCAATGCGGGTATAAGATCGGACGATGAGGTGAACGGGGAACATGGAATGAAGAGAAAGGTTGGTGGTACGCGATTGAAATTTTATGTGAAACATTGGAGTTTGCGTTAGTTTGATCGTACGATGCAACATGTTGTGGTTCTGATATCGACGATCGTGGTTGATCATGTTCGCGTATCTATATGATCGACTGAAGGCCGAGTTGATCAGCATGCTGGGCGACCACGGAAGGTGTTGGTTGACCATATCGGATGCAGAATTACAATCCATAAAAACTCGGGTTTGGCGATGATGCCGATGCTGTATGATGGCAATATATCTGCAGAGGTTGGCTGGGGGCGGCTTCGTGATGGTTCCTCAAAACTCCATGATATCCAGCGAGTTGAAGGCTTCGAGAGCTTGCGGTAGACGGCGCGGGATGTAGAAGCATTAGTCTATTCAGTAGAAACATTTGGAGCATCGGGCCCCGTTCACAAGCCTGCCTCCTGGCCTCGGTCGGAGGGCCTCTGTCGTAATTAAGCCCACCATCCACATCAAGGTTACTCAACATTGGAATACTCAGCCAACTAAACAAAGGAGGAGAGAGAAGGCGCCCAGAGACGTGGATAGATGTCGCAAGGCATTTCGGAGAATTGCAAGTTATACTGGGTATTGTGCTTCGTAGAGTTGCTGCTTGTGCGTGATTCTCTGTTGCGTCTGCTGTCGCTGAACATCATGCTTAGCACTATGTCAAACGGTCGATTTCACAACTTTCTTGATACAATGCACAGTCTTGCTCACAAATTGCTGAAGCATTCGTATCCAGGGATCGCATTTGAAGGGGTCGTCATCCATAGTGGCACTCGCAGATGATATCCAGAAGGCCAAAACTCACAATATCGACGGTCGCATTTGTCCAGGTACAACACAAAACACTGGCGAAGACACGAAGAACAGTCCGTATTTGTTTGAGATGCAATTTCGGGAGATCTCGCTGTAATTATAGCATTTGGGTAGTTATACGAGTAATGGCTCATGGCCGTCGGCATTTGGCTATGTTGCATTGTTCATCTCGGCACAGCACTCGATGCATCAAGATGAACAACACTTCCAAACTGTAAATCATCGAGCGCGCTGAGGATAAGGGCGGCTGGGTCGCGAGATACCAAGGTGACAGACGGCCTATGCACTGAATGGCCATAAACTATGTATACTGCGGTGTCACTGTACCATGGAACGTGAAGCTTGACGAGCGGGAGTGGCAGCCAGTGAGAGAGAACCTTGGTTCCATTACTGCTGTGATCTCAGCTTTTGCTAATTCGAGGCGCCGGTACGGAAAGAAGGGACTGGGTGCGCGCACTCTGAGCGAATAGTCACAAACGTGGCACAGGTGGTTGTAGCTGGCCGAACTTCAGTCAAGCAGATGGGATCGCATCGCGCATCATCGCATGCGGTATTAAGGATATCTGCTTCATGTTAGCGACCAGTGATCTAAGGCGGGCGGGTGAGTGAACCTACATTACTTTTGAACATAGGCGCTCAACCTTTGTCGCTATTGAGGTCCCTCTTTGCCCTCCTCCCAGTCCCTCAGTGCTGCACTGAGCGCCTTCTTCGCTTTCATTTGTCGCGCAAGGAACGGAGCATTGAAAAGCTCATGGAGAGGCATCTCGCTGTTTGCGTGGTCTTGCGAAAACTCAACGGTACAGCCTTTGCCCAACTTCTGCTTCGCAATCTTGACACTCTCGCGTAGCATATCCCCACCAAGTCCTCGACGTCTGTACCGCGCTCTCGTTGTCCATGCACGAATGAAGGCAGTCTTGTTGTTCTTCTCTAGACGAAGGACCACTGCAGCGATGATGTCCTTGCCAAACCGCGCCCCGATGATGGTGTCCTCGGCACCGTCCTTCTTCATCCAGTCAAGCCAATTCGTCTCCTCAGCGATGCGAATGTACGCACTGGTGAAATATCGAATTGCGACGAGATACGTGAGTATGATACCGGGATAGATGATTAGCATAGTGCTGATGTCTTTGCCAATGCCCGCGCCATAGTGTGCGATTGCGAGAATGGCTATAAAGACAGAGAGGGGAATTGGGTGGAAGATCATGGCGCGTGATGC